>NC_092170.1:25093427-25125927 GCF_045791955.1 Oncorhynchus clarkii lewisi
GTACACTGTATTGTTAAAATATGGGAGCACATGTATAGCCAAGCCTTGGTTAACAATGTGGTGAAACAGTGGTGAAACAAACCCAAAGCCCTGTCCTCTGACTGAAAGACACTGTCATTCAATCATGTTTTAATATGTGTAGCATATAAATTCACCCTGTGTCCAGAGTACACTATATTGTTAAAATATGGGAGCACATGTATAGCCAAGCCTTGGTAAACAGTAGTGAAACAAACCCAAAGCCCTGTCCTCTGGCTGAAAGACACTGTCATTTAATCATGTTTTAATATGTGTAGCCTACTAGAGAATACTGAGAATGTTGAATGGAGAGAAACACATTTCTTTGACAACACATTCAAAACACATTTCCTTCAGAACAAAGTGATTCCTTCTCATTTCATGTGCATTGCTTGCCTGTTCACATCCAACTAGCCTCTTTTGACTGTGAGCACATCTCAACTGAAGAAAAACTTGACAGAAGGGGATCATCTACAGTGTGCAGTTCCTCATTTTGGTACTGTGTGTAATTGTGAAGGTGTGTGACTGTGATATCGATGCAGAGGGTTTGATATGGTTGTAAGTGTACAGTTAAACAGCAGTGCACAGTGAACCAGCGAAGCGTCAGCAGAGGGGTGTCATATATTAAATGGGAGGCAGCCAGAGACAAATTCTGGCCATGTCTGTGTTGTTCTTGTCTCTCTCTCACACTCTTGGTGTTATACATTTTCACACGTCAGTGAATCCACCCCACATACTCTCTCTCTCTCCCTCTCTGTCTCTACTTACTCACTGGTACATGCTTGGTACTCTCTCTCCCTCACTCTCCCTCTCTGTCATTTTCTCCCCTTCTCTCTCCGTTGCTCCGTCTCTCTCTCCTTTTCTCCCTCTCGCTCCCTCTAGGGTCACGTTGTAGTAGCTCCAGTAGAATTAATAGGAGTGAAGGCGTGAGGTTGTTATTTGCATAGAAATAGCACGATGCCCGAGGCAGCATGGGAGAAGGACACAGAGATCATTTGTCTCAAATTTTAATGAAAACTTTTGCTGAGACAGAGATTTTTTTCCCTCTCTCCCTCTCCTCCTCACCCCTTCCTCTCTCCTCCCCTTCCACCTCCACACTGTTCTCCTCCTCACCCTGCTCTTCCACCCCCCCTTTTCCTCCTCCACCCCCCCTCCTCCTCCTCCACCCCCTCCTCCTCCTTCTCCTTCTCCTCCTCCACCCCTCCTCCATTCCATCTCTCCTTGTAGTCTCCACCCCTCCCCATTCCCCATCCTTTCGTTTCCCTCTCTGTGAATTAGCGTGGCTCGATTTGAAATTAGATGACGTCTCAAATCGCTGCGTGAACCACAACTGCTCACTAACATGCACATTTAAATGTGCTTTTATAGAGGCCAGTGTAGACGTGTGCTGTTGGAGGTTTCTGTAGCACTGATAGCGGTTCATAGTGTGTCTCTGTCACAGTCAGGGCTAGTCAGACTTTATACATATTCACATGTTTACATGCATTGTATTCACAATATGAATAAACGCATTGCAGCACTAACACTCCCCTCGCCTCCCCTCCCCTCCCCTCCCCTTCCTTCTTACTCGGCTGCCCTTGGTCGGGTTGGTGTGACTTTCGCCACTGCGCTCCTTGGCGCTGCGTGGCGTGGTGCGGGGAGGAGATGGTTGGCACTGGGCTGGTACTGGGTTGGCACTGGGTGTTTGAGTTCCCGCACTGCTGATGTGATCGGACAGGGCATGCGGCGTGGCGCCAGGGAATGTGCCAGGTCTACTTCTATGACCTGCTGGCACAGACGGAGCCCACTGATGCCAAACCCACCCTGCTCCACTGCCACACACACACACACACACACACACACACACACACACACACACACACACACACACACACACACACACACACACACACACACACACACACACACACACACACACACACACACCAACGGGCACAATAGGAAAGAAAGTTGATGCATAAATACGAGTGTGTCGAAAGGAAAGTAGTGGGTGTGTGGAAAGGAATGGGTGTGTGGAAAGGAATGGGTGTGTGGAAAGGAATGGGTGTGTGGAAAGGAGTGGGTGTGTGGAAAGGAGTGGGTGTGTGGAAAGGAATGGGTGTGGGAAAGGAATGGGTGTGTGAAAAGGAATGGGTGTGGGAAAGGAATGGGTGTGTGGAAAGGAATGGGTGTGTGGAAAGGAGTGGGTGTGTGGAAAGGAATGGGTGTGTGGAAAGCAATGAGTGTGTGGAAAGGAATGGGTGTGTGGAAAGTAGTGGGTGTGTGGAAAGTAGTGGGTGTGTGGAAAGGAATGGGTGTGTGGAAAGGAATGGGTGTGTGGAAAGGAGTGGGTGTGTGGAAAGGAATGGGTGTGTGGAAAGGAATGGGTGTGTGGAAAGGAATGGGTGTGATGAAAGGAGTGGGTGTGTGGAAAGTAGTGGGTGTGTGGAAAGGAGTGAGTGTGTGGAAAGGAGTGGGTGTGTGGAAAGGAGTGGGTGTGTGGAAAGTAGTGGGTGTGTGGAAAGGAGTGGGTGTGTGGAAAGGAGTGGGTGTGTGGAAAGTAGTGGGTGTGTGGAAAGTAGTGGGTGTGTGGAAAGGAGTGGGTGTGTGGAAAGTAGTGGGTGTGTGTAAAGGAGTGGGTGTGTGGAAAGTAGTGGGTGTGTGGAAAGTAGTGGGTGTGTGGAAAGTAGTGGGTGTGTGGAAAGGAATGGGTGTGTGGAAAGTAGTGGGTGTGTGGAAAGTAGTGGGTGTGTGGAAAGGAATGGGTGTGTGGAAAGGAGTGGGTGTGTGGAAAGTAGTGGGTGTGTGGAAAGGAATGGGTGTGTGGAAAGGAGTGGGTGTGGGAAAGGAATGGGTGTGTGGAAAGGAATGGGTGTGTGGAAAGGAGTGGGTGTGTGGAAAGGAATGGGTGTGTGGAAAGGAGTGGGTGTGTGGAAAGGAATGGGTGTGTGGAAAGGAATGAGTGTGTGGAAAGGAATGGGTGTGTGGAAAGTAGTGGGTGTGTGGAAAGTAGTGGGTGTGTGGAAAGGAATGGGTGTGTGGAAAGGAATGGGTGTGTGGAAAGGAGTGGGTGTGTGGAAGTGAATGGGTGTGTGGAAAGGAGTGGGTGTGTGGAAAGGAATGGGTGTGTGGAAAGGAGTGGGTGTGTGGAAAGTAGTGGGTGTGTGGAAAGGAGTGAGTGTGTGGAAAGGATTGGGTGTGTGGAAAGTAGTGGGTGTGTGGAAAGGAGTGGGTGTGTGGAAAGGAGTGGGTGTGTGGAAAGGAGTGAGTGTGTGGAAAGGAGTGGGTGTGTGGAAAGGAGTGGGTGTGTGTAAAGTAGTGGGTGTGTGGAAAGGAGTGGGTTTGTGGAAAGGAGTGGGTGTGTGGAAAGTAGTGGGTGTGTGTAAAGGAGTGGGTGTGTGGAAAGTAGTGGGTGTGTGGAAAGGAATGGGTGTGTGGAAAGTAGTGGGTGTGTGGAAAGTAGTGGGTGTGTGGAAAGGAATGGGTGTGTGGAAAGTAGTGGGTGTGTGGAAAGTAGTGGGTGTGTGGAAAGGAATGGGTGTGTGGAAAGGAGTGGGTGTGTGGAAAGTAGTGGGTGTGTGGAAAGGAACGGGTGTGTGGAAAGGAGTGGGTGTGGGAAAGGAATGGGTGTGTATAAAGGAATGGGTGTGTGGAAAGGAGTGGGTGTGTGGAAAGGAATGGGTGTGTGGAAAGGAGTGGGTGTGTGGAAAGGAATGGGTGTGTGGAAAGGAATGAGTGTGTGGAAAGGAATGGGTGTGTGGAAAGTAGTGGGTGTGTGGAAAGTAGTGGGTGTGTGGAAAGGAATGGGTGTGTGGAAAGGAATGGGTGTGTGGAAAGGAGTGGGTGTGTGGAAGGGAATGGGTGTGTGGAAAGGAGTGGGTGTGTGGAAAGGAATGGGTGTGTGGAAAGGAGTGGGTGTGTGGAAAGTAGTGGGTGTGGGGAAAGGAGTGAGTGTGTGGAAAGGAGTGGGTGTGTGGAAAGTAGTGGGTGTGTGGAAAGGAGTGGGTGTGTGGAAAGGAGTGGGTGTGTGGAAAGGAGTGAGTGTGTGGAAAGGAGTGGGTGTGTGGAAAGGAGTGGGTGTGTGGAAAGTAGTGGGTGTGTGGAAAGGAGTGGGTTTGTGGAAAGGAGTGGGTGTGTGGAAAGTAGTGGGTGTGTGTGGAAAGGAGTGGGTGTGTGGAAAGGAGTGGGTTTGTGGAAAGGAGTGGGTGTGTGGAAAGTAGTGGGTGTGTGTGGAAAGGAGTGGGTGTGTGGAAAGCGCTCTGCTATAGGTCAGGCGGTTTTGATTGAGCTATCTTATTTACCATGCAACTATCTATCGTACATTGAGCTATTATTGTAGATTAAGCTACCGTAAGGAGAGGGTTTGGACTTCTGTTTTGATTCCAGAAGATGAGTCTGAGTCATATTTCACTGACAGTTCTACAAAAATAATTGTACATTTTCAGTTATTAAACCGACAATAGTATATTTTCGATTAAAGTACTGAAGACGGGTGTGCTGTTGCATCCAGCATGGTATGCGTGTGCTTACTGCGACTGTCATCCTGATATTGGCAATAGGTAGCTACTTCCGTTGCTGGACGGTAGTACTTGGCAAGCCGGAGCGAAGGGCACTGTCTCCCGATGTTGTTGCCTACTATGCCCTCCCCATTGAGTTTACAGTTGAAGTTGGAAGTTTACATAAACTTAGGTTGGAGTCATTAAAACTCATTTTTCAACCACTCCAAAAAAAAAAATGTAAACAAACTATAGTTTTGACAAGTCAGTTAGGACATTGGTCATTTCAGTCATTTTTAGTCATTTTTCAAGAAATTGTTTACAGACAGATTATTTCACTTATAATTCACTGTATCACAATTGCAGTGGGTCAGCAGTTGATATCCACTAAGTTGACTGTGCCTTTAAACAGCTTGGAAAATTCCAGAAAATGGCGTCATGGCTTTAGAAGCTTCTGGTAGACTAATTTACAAAATTTGAGTCAATTGGAGGTGTAGCTGTGGATGTATTTCAAGGCCTACTTTCAAACTCAGTGCCTCTCTGCTTGACATCATGGGAAAATCAAAAGAAATCAGCCAAGACCTCAGAAAAAAAACTGTAGACCTTCACAAGTCTGGTTCATCCTAGGGAGCAATTTCTAAACGCCTGAAGGTACCACGTTCATCTGTACAAACAATAGTACGCAAGAATCAACACCATGGGACCTCGCAGCCGTCATACCGCTGAGGAAGGAGACGCATTCGTTCTCCTAGAAATGAATGTACTGTTGTATGAAAAGTGTAAATCAATCACAGAACAACAGCAAAGGACCTTGTGAAGATGCTGGAGGAAATAGGTAAAAAGTATCTATATCCACAGTAAAATGAGTCCAATATTGACATAACCTGAAAGGCCATTCAGCAAGGAAGGTTTGCAACTGCACATGGGGACAAAGATTGTACTTTTTGGAGAAATGTCCTCTGGTCAGATGAAACAAAAACAGAACTGTTTGGCCATAATGACCATCGTTATGTTGGGAGGAAAATGGGTAGGCTTGCAAGCCAAAGAACCCCATCCCAACCGTGAAGCATGGGGGAGGCAGCATCATGTTGTGGGGGGTGCTTTGCTGCAGGAGGGACATCACAAAATAGATGGCATCATGAGGATAGAAAATTATGTGGATATATTGAAGCAACATCTCAAGACATCAAGTTAAAGCTTGGTCGCTTCCAAATGGACAAATGGACAAATGACCCCAAGCATACTTCCAAAGTTGTGGCAAAATGGCTTAAGGACAACAAAGTCAAGGTATTGGAGTGGCCATCACAAAGCCCTGACCTCAATCCTATAAAAAAATTGTGTGCAGAACTGAAAAATTGTGTGCAAGCAAGGAGGCCTATAAACCTGACTCAGTTACACCAGCTCTGTCAGGAGGAATGGGCCAAAATTCACCCAACTTATTGTGGGAAGCTTGTGGAATGCTACCCAAAATGTTTGACCCAAGTTAAACAATTTAAAGGCAATGGTACCAAATACTAATTGAGTGTATGTTCACTTCTGACCAACTGGGAATGTGAGAAAGAAATAAAAGCTGAAATAAATCATTCTCTCTCTATTATTCTGACATTTCACATTCTTAAAATAAAGTGGTGATCCTATCTGACCTAAAACAAGGAACTTTTACAAGGATTAAATGTCAGGAATTGTGAAAAACTGAGTTTAAATGTATTTAGCTAAACTTCTGACTTCAACTGGATGCATGTATTAAGGTGACACCTATATGTTTAGAAATATTAGTTCATTGTGTAGGCTGTTATCATAGTTGAAATAAAATCATCTGAGGGAGAAATGGCCACATTATCAAATCAAATCAAATCAAATGTATTCATATAGCCCTTCGTACATCAGCTGATATCTCAAAGTGCTGTACAGAAACCCAGCCTAAAACCCCAAACAGCAAGCAATGCAGGTGTAGAAGCACGGTGGCTAGGAAAAACTCCCTAGAAAGGCCAAAACCTAGGAAGAAACCTAGAGAGGAACCAGGCTATGTGGGGTGGCCAATCCTCTTCTGGCTGTGCCAGGTGGAGATTATAACAGAACATGGCCAAGATGTTCAAATGTTCATAAATGACCAGCATGGTCGAATAATAATAAGGCAGAATAGTTGAAACTGGAGCAGCAGCCGGGTCAGGTGGACTGGGGACAGCAAGGAGTCATCATGTCAGGTAGTCCTGGGGCATGGTCCTAGGGCTCAGGTCCTCCGAGAGAGAGAAAGAAAGAGAGAAGGAGAGAATTAGAGAACTCACACTTAGATTCACACAGGACACCGATTAGGACAGGAGAAGTACTCCAGATATAACAAACTGACCCTGACCCACATTAGTTAGTGCTGGCGACACGACCGTGCAGCTGCCCAGTAGTTTTTCAGGTTAGCAGTACGTCCATACAACACCGGTATCTGCTATCTGGCTTATCGACTCGTCGTGCATCTCAATCAGCCGCGCAAAACGTTCTTGAGTAGCAACAAATCTTCCCAATTAGCTGATTCCCTTTCAATACACCCACTCCTTTCCATACACCCACTCCTTTCCATACACCCACTCCTTTCCATACACCCACTCCTTTTGACACACTCACTCGCTCATACTCCAGTCACCATATTGGGCTGCAGCTACCAATAAGGAGAGCACCCACTCACAGCTGCCTCAGAGCAGGGGGCCAGACCAGACTGAGAGGAGGGTACTCCGCCACAACCTTTCCAAGAAGGCCGGTTTCCGACAGAAATACACAAACAACCAAAGACATTTACATGATTTCTTACTCCAAACAGGTTTGTGTGCAAAGTATATGAGTACTGTGAGAGTATTTTCTAAATGTACTAAAGAATTATGTTTCTGTCCCTCTCTCGCCCTCTCCATGTCTTTTGTAACAAGCCGCCATAATGTGTCAGTCCGCTATGGACCTGTTTCTCATGTATTAAGTATGTATGTCTATCCTGTGTTACCATTTAGATAGCTAGTAAATAAATAATTAAACCAATTTGTGTAGTACTGAATCATATGTAAGGCTGGGGTTTTTGCAGATGCGAGGATGTGACTGTTCAGAAGGATGATATGATACAAGGTTATGATTAATAAGTTGACTGTTTAAGGATGTAATAGTTAAAGACCTTTAAAAATGTTTTGGGGGTGATGGTAACTCTTTAAAGAACTGCTCTTGTGGTGCCCCAAATCCTAATGAGTTAATTGTTACGTGATTCATTTAATCGGGTAACAATGAAATATAGTTAGTTGATTAGATAAATAACAGTCATCACATTAATGCAAGTAAAGTTATGACACAGGGGTGAATGGAGAAGGGGGTGCAGTGGAAGAGAAGAGAAAGGGAGGGTGGAAAATAAGAAAAAGAGAAGATTGCTATAATCTGGGGGAGTGGTGCTTGGGAGCGAAAATGAGAGTGGTGTCTGTGTCTGTGTCTGTGTCTGTGGCTGTGTCTGTGTCTGTGTCTGTGTCTGTGTCTGTGTCTGTGTATGTGGCTGTGGCTGTGGCTGTGGCTGTGGCTGTGGCTGTGTGTTTGTGTGTCCTGGGCCCCTTCGGTGATGTGCATCTCCAGTCCAAGGTGACCGTGCTGCCTACCTGACAGCTTTAGTTGCGTGCCCAAGATTTGTAGCCTGGCGCCATAACCCACAGAGGCCATAAAGAACTGAAATGATGGGTGAAGAGGTTAAAACAAAAGAGGGTGAGACGGTAAGACAGTGACACCTCACCATGCCTTTAGCCAAAGAGCTTTCACCCCCTTTCCCTTCTGAACAGCATGATGGGAAGGGGGGCGGGGTAAATGAGACCTAAGGGTCAGAGGTCAGGGGTGTAGTGGGAGAAGCGAAAATGAGTTCAGTGGCCCCGGCACCATCTTTCATGTGATGTTCACACTTCTGCACATGCATGTACGCCCACCTACGCGCACACACACACACACACACACACACACACACACACACACACACACACACACACACACACACACACACACACACACACACATACACTACATTATTTTTTTCCTTTGTGTCATCTCCACAGTGACATTAGAAGGTTCATGTTTAGGCCGGATGCACCACAGCTCCCAGCGTGCAGGGTGTGTTGGTGTGTTTGTGCTTCCTGCCTGGTGAGAGGTAGCGTGGTGAGAGGGTGTCAGCACAGTGGTCAGTGCCCTGCATGAGAGAGGAGAGCGGAGGGCAGTGCCAGGGTAGTGGCAGGGAGCAGATGGTGGTGGCTGTGCAGGGGGCTGCAGTGGGTAGGGACACAGCGGGCATGTAGTGGGCATTGGTCTGGTGTGGGGTGTGTTGTGTGAGAACAGGCAAAGGCCCGGGGCGAGCAGAGCTTAGTGAAGTAAATGCCCATTCAAAATACCATATCCCCCAACATTCACTGTGTGTAGACTGAAAAAGAGTAGTTTGAAAGAGAAAGAGGTCGGTTTCTCCTCTCCTCTCCTCTCCTCTCCTCTCCTCTCCTCTCCTCTCCTCTCCTCTCCTCTCCTCTCCTCTCCTCTCCTCTCCTCTCCTCTCCTCTCCTCTCCTCTCCTCTCCTCTCCTCTCCTCTCCTCTCCTCTCCTCAGGCTGATCACACCACACCGCAGTGCAGAGAAGAACGACGACCCAGCGGAGGCTCTTTGTCACCAGACCTGTCGATAGTCAGGAGGGATGGCATGTCACTGGAGACCCCCTTGGGTGTTAATACACACTGAAGGTTACAGAGGCCTCCCTTAGAGGAGAGGGACCCCCCCCCCCCCCATCCACCCTGGCCCACCCCCGTACCCTCTAGTGACGGCAGCCTGATGGACTGCTCTTTAATACCCAATCGACAGTATTGACGTCCCTCAGGGCGGGAGTCCCTGTGGAGGCTTTTATGTGGAGGCCTGGGACTGGGGACTCGGACCGCCCTGGTGACACGTTCCTCGTCCCTGACCCATAATGTGCAGATTACGATGGCCATTACACACAGTGCAATATGACAGTCTCACTAAGGGGGACAACACTGAGATGACCGACTACGAAGTTTGCTTCTTCTTCTCTTCTCACCTGTGGAGAGAGGGACGAGAGGGAGGAGGGGAAGAGTGAGGGGTAAAGCATACTGTAGACAGGAGAATAGAGGGGGAAGAGGGAACAATTGAAAACATGGTGTGTTTAAAAGCACAATCTGTAACTTTGAGGTTCCAAAGAAGATGGGTAAACTTTGGGGGCAAAGAATAATGAACAATGGACTGCTCTTTCACCTTTGTTTCCGGTCTCTGTCACAAAGGAAAACCAGGTACCAACTCCATCCCTCTCTCTCATTTGACCAGAATGAAGTTGTGGTGAGAATTCTCTCGGGCTCAGCTTTAAAAAGCTGGTGTTTTTGGAGCACTGCTCTGTGTTCTGCCCTGTACCCTGTGGTGCTGTGCTGAACCTTGGAGGATGGGGTCTCTGTGATTGATTAGCTGTGCTGGGAAGAGCATCGCTCCCCTACTGCCTGTGACATATGGAGCCTGCATGTCCGAGGCAGCTGCATCTGCACAGTGGTGTGTGTGTGTGTGTGTGTGTGTGTGTGTGTGTGTGTGTGTGTGTGTGTGTGTGTGTGTGTGTGTGTGTGTGTGTGTGTGTGTGTGTGTGTGTGTGGAGGGTTGCAGTGGCCCTGACAGCAGAGATGAGAATGGGCCTTTGTGAATTGGTATCATCAGAGGCAGTCACTACTGTTATCAGTGGGTGAGGCATTGGGGAGCAGGGAGGGCGAGGCTGACAACAGATAATATACCTGTATATGCGTACAAAAGTATATTGTAAATCTCTTTGTGTGTGTGTGTGTGTGTGTGTATGGTACCAGTCCTACCCAGTGCCAAACCTTCAGCCTAGGACTACATTGACTGTACCACCCCCGGATATTTGTGCACAGACACATGTTGCGACACACATCCAGCACATTTTATCACGGAGGTCCTGCACTAAAACATGAAGCCATTTATCACGGAGGTCCTCCACTTAGACATGAAGCCATTTATCACGGAGGTCCTCCACTAAGACATGAAGCCATTTATCACGGAGGTCCTCCACTTAGACATGAAGCCATTTATCACGGAGGTCCTCCACTTAGACATGAAGCCATTTATCACGGAGGTCCTCCACTAAGACATGAAGCCATTTATCACGGAGGTCCTCCACTTAGACATGAAGCCATTTATCACGGAGGTCCTCCACTAAGACATTAAGCCATTTATCACGGAGGTCCTCCACTAAGACATGAAGCTATTTATCACGGAGGTCCTCCACTAAGACATTAAGCCATTTATCACGGAGGTCCTCCACTAAGACATTAAGCCATTTATCAAGGAGGTCCTCCACTAAGACATGAAGCCATTTATCACGGAGGTCCTCCACTAAGACAACATTTCCAAACAATTTTCATCCATTTTGATTCATCTAAGAGTAGAGAACTATATGTTAAAGAAGAGCAGAAATTGGCATGTATTCAGGGATTCAGTGGTCTCACATGAATTTATCTCTTTGAGATAAAAACAGTTCATTAAATGTTTTTACTCAGAGTCAGACCCTGGTCATACCCTGCACACTTAAGGTATCAGTTAGACACATTTCCATGGACACTGAAGGTATCGGTTAGACACATTTCCATGGATACTTAAGGTATCGGTTAGACACATTTTCATGGACACTGATGGTATCGGTTAGACACATTTCCATGGACACTGAAGGTATCGGTTAGACACATTTCCATGGATATTTAAGGTATCGGTTAGACACATTTCCATGGATACTTAAGGTATCGGTTAGACACATTTTCATGGACACTGATGGTATCGGTTAGGCACATTTCCATGGACAATGAAGGCATTGGTTAGACACATTTTCATGGACACTGATGGTATCGGTTAGACACATTTCCATGGACAATGAAGGCATTGGTTAGACACATTTTCATGGACACTGATGGTATCGGTTAGACACATTGCCCTATCTGGCTAACTGGCTGAACTTAGGCTGTCTGTCCAACTTGTCCTGTCTGACCGACTTGTCCTATCTGGCTGGCTGGCCTAAGTTATCCTATCTGTCCACCCGGCCAAACTTGTCCTATCTGTTCGGCCGACTTGTCCTATTTTGCCAAACTTATCCTATCTAGCTGGCTGAACTTATGCTATCTGACTGACTTGTCCTATCTGGCTAACTTATCCTATCTGGCCAGTCGGCCAAACTTATACATTTCAGACTGATTCTATCTGGCCAACATATCTAGTACTATCTGGCCGACTTTACCCATCTTTTCAGTTGGCCGAATTTATCCTACCGGTCAGGTCGGCCGAACTTGTCCAATCGTCCAAAATTACATACATGGCCACCCGGCCGAACCTGTCCTATCTGACCGGCCTGCTAAACTTATGCTTTCTGACCGAATTGAAGGTATCGGTTAGACACATTGCCCTGGACACTGAAGGTATTAGTTAGACACATTGCCCTGGACACTGAAGATATCTGTGAGACACATTGCCCTGGACACTAAAGATATCTGTGAGACACATTGCCCTGGACACTGAAGATATCTGTGAGACACATTGCCCTGGACACTGAAGGTATCGGTGAGACACATTGCCCTGGACACTGAAGGTATCGGTGAGACACATTGCCCTGGAAACTGAAGATGTCTGTGAGACACATTGCCCTGGACACTAAAGATATCTGTGAGACACATTGCCCTGGACACTGAAGATATCTGTGAGACACATTGCCCTGGACACTGAAGATATCTGTGAGACACTTTGCCCTGGACACTGAAGGTATCGGTGAGACACATTGCCCTGGACACTGAAGATATCTGTGAGACACATTGCCCTGAACACTGATGGTATCGGTGAGACACATTGCCCTGGACACTGAAGATATCTGTGAGACACATTGCCCTGGACACTGAAGATATCTGTGAGACACATTGCCCTGGACACTGAAGATATCTGTGAGACACATTGCCCTGGACACTGAAGATATCTGTGAGACACATTGCCCTGGACACTGAAGATATCTGTGAGACACATTGCCCTGAACACCGAAGGTATCGGTGAGACACATTGCCCTGGACACTGAAGATACCTGTGAGACACATTGCCCTGAACATCGAAGGTATCGGTGAGACACATTGCCCTGAACACAGAAGATATCTGTGAGACACATTGCCCTGGACACTGAAGATATCTGTGAGACACATTGCCCTGAACACTGAAGATATCTGTGAGACACATTGCCCTGGACACTGAAGATATCTGTGAGACACATTGCCCTGAACACCGAAGGTATCGGTGAGACACATTGCCCTGGACACTGAAGATACCTGTGAGACACATTGCCCTGAACACCGAAGGTATCGGTGAGACACATTGCCCTGAACACTGAAGGTATCGGTGAGACACATTGCCCTGGACACTGACGATATCTGTGAGACACATTGCCCTGGACACTGAAGATATCTGTGAGACACATTGCCCTGAACACCGAAGGTATCGGTGAGACACATTGCCCTGGACACTGAAGATACCTGTGAGACACATTGCCCTGAACACCGAAGGTAAGACACATTGCCCTGAACACTGAAGGTATCGGTGAGACACATTGCCCTGGACACTGACGATATCTGTGAGACACATTGCCCTGAACACTGATGGTATCGGTGAGACACATTGCCCTGGACACTGAAGATATCTGTGAGACACATTGCCCTGGACACTGAAGATATCTGTGAGACACATTGCCCTGGACACTGAAGATATCTGTGAGACACATTGCCCTGAACACCGAAGGTATCGGTGAGACACATTGCCCTGGACACTGAAGATACCTGTGAGACACATTGCCCTGAACACCGAAGGTATCGGTGAGACACATTGCCCTGAACACAGAAGATATCTGTGAGACACATTGCCCTGGACACTGAAGATATCTGTGAGACACATTGCCCTGAACACTGAAGATATCTGTGAGACACATTGCCCTGGACACTGAAGATATCTGTGAGACAAATTGCCCTGAACACCGAAGGTATCGGTGAGACACTGTAGAAAAGGCCCATGGAGTTGGTGGAATACTCCTTTAATTCATTGCCATTTACTCAGCTGGGCCAGGGGCACTCTAATTAGGTCAGGTGGAAATGTCAGACAGATCTCAACTCCATAAAAGGAGGAAATTGCCATCGCCTGATCTCGCTGCTTTCTCTTCCTTAACTCCATCTGATCCAGAAGTTCTGTGCGTCCATGAATCCACACTACTCAGTAAATATACCACTTTATGGTTAAAGGAATTCCTGCCTCAGTCTCATCCATTCCTCTGTCACCTGACACGTGACCACCTGTTCACCTTCACTGTCATTCATCCTACCTGTCCAGCTACTCACACAGATTCCACTAATCTTTCAGACACATTGCCCTGGACACTGAAGATATCTGTGAGACACATTGCCCTGTACACCGAAGGTATCGGTGAGACACATTGCCCTGAACACTGAAGATATCTGTGAGACACATTGCCCTGGACACTGAAGGTATCGGTGAGACACATTGCCCTGGACACTGAAGATATCTGTGAGACACATTGCCCTGAACACTGAAGATATCTGTGAGACACATTGCCCTGGACACTGAAGATATCTGTGAGACACATTGCCCTGAACACTGAAGATATCTGTGAGACACATTGCCCTGGACACTGAAGATATCTGTGAGACACATTGCCCTGGACACTGTGGTCTGTGGCAGGTAGACAAGCCTTGAGGTGTTTTGTAACTGTAGAATTGTCTGCCGTTATTAGTCAGCTCGCCTTGCATGGCTTTCAAATGTCATTGTATAAGGTTGAAAAAACGAATCAACACTCTCTCGTTCTAATTCTTTCTCACTCTCTCTCTCTTTCTCTCTCTCTCTCTATTTCTCTCTCTCACACACACACGCATACGCACACACACACACACACACACACAAAGACATGCACACCCTGTGTGATTTATGTTCTCTTTGGCTGGAGACGGTCCGGCCATATTAACAGCCTCTACAATCTACAGCGCTCAAATTAGAGGGGGATTTTTCTGTGTTTTTAAAAGATCTATATTTTTATTTTTAATCATGTTTCTTTTTTATTTCAGGTCATCTTTATTCCTCCACATCGCCCATCACACAAATGCTTGCAGCAGCAACTTCTAAATGGAGTGACTTCATATTTTAATTTAGTGTAAGCCTACATGGTTAAAAGGGAGGGTGGAGGTAAAAAAAAAATGAAAAAGAAGATGATTTGTGGCGATAAGTTCAAGCTGATATCTGGGCGAGGTGAAAAGTGAAAGTAATTCATTACGGGAGATAGCGGCCGGCGATATTCTTCATCCTGACGGGGGCCTAGCCAGAATCACCCAGCATCGGCAAAGCAAGCCTGATGAAAGGATAAGGTCCAAATTGATGGTCATATTTTACAGTGGGTCACGAAGGAGCAGAGTGTTGAACATTGTAATTACAAGTTCTGTGGAGGGAAAAGAGAGAGGGAAGGAGGGATAGAGGGACGAGAGAAGGAGGAGTGAAGTCTTTGTCTAGCCCGAGCTAGATGAGCACTGACGCTTAATTGAATGGTAACCTCTGGAACTGTTGTGCTAACACTGCAGAGAGAGAGGGAGGGAGGGAGGGAGGGAGGGAGGGAGGGAGGGAGGGAGGGAGAAGTGCTGAGAGGGCCCTTTTGTGTGCTCGTCTGTCCCTGTCTCATCCACCTGACCCCAGCGTGAGATAGAGCATCATGCACGGACACACACACACACACTGAAATTCTCCACACTCCAGAACCAGTGAAATGTGTTCACACGGTACAGTAAACATTGAATACAATGTTTGAATAACCCCAAACATACTGTGTACTGTACACTCTATAAACTGTACAGTATGGCCACTGCTAACATCAAGTATGTTCACACACACCACATTTACCCCGATTCCTCTGATCCTCTCTAACCCCTCATCGTTCTGCCTCACTGGGCCGCTTCTCCTTCCCGCTGTCTCTCTCTCTCTCTCTCTCTCTCCCGCTCTCTCTCTCTCAATCCCGCTCTCTCTCTGTCACTCTCTCTCTCCTGCTCTCTCTCTGTCTCTCTCCCTCCTGCTCTCTTTCTCTCTCCTTCCCGCTCTCTCTCTCTCTCTCTCTCTCTCTCTCTCCCGCTCTCTCTCTCTCAATCCCTCTCTCTCTCCCGCTCTCTCTCTCTCAATCCCGCTCTCTCTCCCGCTCTCTCTCTCTCTCCCACTCTCTCTCTCTCAATATCGCTCTCTCTCTCTCTCTCTCTCTCTCTCTCTCTCTCTCTCCCTCTCGCTCCTTCCCTCTCTCTCTCTCCCTCTCGCTCCTGCCCTCTCGCTCCTGCTCTCTCACTCCTGCTCTCTCACTCCTGCTCTCTCTCTCTCTCTCTCTCCCGCTCTCTCTCTCTCAATCCCGCTCTCTCTCTCTCTCTCTCTCTCTCTCTCTCTCTCTCTCCCTCCCTCCCTCCCTCCCTCCTTCCCACTGTCTCTCTCACCCTCTCGCTCCTGCTCTCTCTGTCTCCTTCCCTCTCTCTCTCTCCCTCCCTCTCTCTCTTTGTCTCTCTCGTTTCATTTGTCCCTCTCTCTCATCCCAACCCAACCGATTGCCTCATCATCAGCTCATCTTTTCTTTTCATTTCCCCTCTTTATCTCCAGTCTTATTTTTCTCTACCTTTCCATCTCCTGCTCTCTCTTTACAGCAATCTTTTTGGGATTTTGGGATGACTCCTTCCCTTCTCTTCTTCTGTAGTAATGGTGGAATAAGGCCTGCTGTTATAAGAGTCAGGACAATTTGTTCCCTTTTGTGAGTGGGAGCGTCTTCGTTCCGGGCCGCATGGCACGCACACATACACACACATACACCCACACCATGATGAGGCCATTTTCTCCCCTAATCTCTGGATTCTCATCTAACGGCTAATGAAAAACATCCCAATTACCCAGTTACACTTTGAATAGAGATGGGATGGGCAGAGACGGTAATGTGTGTGTGAAGCAAAAGTCAGCTTGTCTGTCCGTCTAGATACACAGGGCCATGCTTTTGTGGGTGTTCAAAGACAGGTGCTTGGTAATTTTACTTTTAGCAGACACACTTATCCAGAGCAATTAGGGTTAAGTGCCTTGCTCAAGGGCATATCGGCAGATTATTCATCTAGTCAGCTCAGACATTTCGAACCAGCAACCTTGTGGTTACTGGTCCAACGCTCTTAACACTAAGTTACCTGCCGGTAATGACTGCAGAATACTATTAGAGTTGGTGATATTACAGTCACAGAGAAATACTGTAGGTAATCGACAAAGGCTACATTGAGGATCATGGACAAAGTATTATTAGAGTATTGTAAGGCATGACAGAACAAAAATTATTTGTTACAATGGGATTGTGAGTCTGTCAAAGTTTGAATGTAAGCTGCTGTTGGTTGTGATGGTTGTGTGTGTGTGTGGGTGTGTGTATTTGTGTGTGTGTGTGTGTCTGTTTGCGCATGTACGCGTTTCCAGGACAGCATCCAGTAACAGTGATGAGTGTTGCTGCCGGTTGTTGGCCTCGGTGAAATACCTACAAGACTGGTTGCCTTGGTGACAAAATCTGTGGCGCTGTCTATCCAAGCTGACCCTGCTAACCTAAACATAGAGACAAAGATACCCCTTACACACGCACTCACCCATACAGACACACACACACAGACATACAGACACACACAGACACACACAAACACACTCACCCAAACAGACACACACACAGACATACACACATGCAGACACACACACACACAAACGCACTCACCCATACAGACACACACAGACACACACAGATGTGCCAGACAGACAAATGCACTGCCCTCGGGGTGACCTCATGGCCTTTTCCCTCCTTCCTCTATCCATACACTCATCTGGGCGGCCAATCTTCTCATATCTGGACAGCTGGCCAAATGTATCCTATCTGGCCATCTGGCCAACTTGTCCTATCTGTCCGGTAGGCCGAACTTGTTCTATCTGACCACCTTGTCCTATCGGGACAACTTAGGCTATCTGTCTGATTTATCCTATTTGTTCGACTTGCCCTATCTGTCCGACCAGCCGAATGTACAGAGCTGGCCACACGGCCGAACCCATCCTATCTGTCCGACCAGCCGAATGTACAGAGCTGGCCACACGGCCGAACCCATCCTATCTGTCCGACCAGCCGAATGTACAGAGCTGGCCACACGGCCGAACCCATCCTATCTGTCCGACCAGCCGAATGTACAGAGCTGGCCACACGGCCGAACCCATCCTATCTGTCTGACCAGCAGAATGTACAGAGCTGGCCACACGGCCGAACCCATCCTATCTGTCCGACCAGCTGAATGTACAGAGCTGGCCACACGGCCGAACCCATCCTATCTGTCCGACCAGCCGAATGTACAGAGCTGGCCACACGGCCGAACCCATCCTATCTGTCCGACCAGCCGAATGTACAGAGCTGGCCACACGGCCGAACCCATCTTATCTGTCCGACCAGCAGAATGTACAGAGCTGGCCACACGGCCGAACCCATCCTATCTGTCCAATCAGCCGAATGTACAGAGCTGGCCACACGGCCGAACCCATCCTATCTGTCCAACCAGCCGAATGTACAGAGCTGGCCACACGGTCGAACCCATCCTATCTGTCCAACCAGCCGAATGTACAGAGCTGGCCACACGGTCGAACCCATCCTATCTGACCGACCTGCGGTACTTATGCTTTCTGACCGACTTGTCATATCAGCCAACTTATCCTATCTGGCCGGCCCTCTAAACTTAATCAATCTGATCCACTTATCCTATCTGGCCGGCCCTCTAAACTTAATCAATCTGATCCACTTATCCTATCTGGCCGGCCCTCTAAACTTAATCAATCTGATCCACTTATCCTATCTGGCCGGCCCTTTAAACTTAATCAATCTGATCCACTTATCCTATCTGGCCGGCCCTTTAAACTTAATCAATCTGATCCACTTATCCTATCTTGCAGACTTGTATTATCTGTCCAGAAGGCCAAACTTATTCTATGTGGCCGGCCTGCTGAACTTATGCTATCTGGCCGACTTGTCCTATCTCGCCGACTTGTCCAATCTGGCCAACATTTCCTATCTGTCTGGCTGACCTGCCAAACGTATCCTTTCTGTCTGGCTGGCCGAACTTATGCTATTTAGTCTGCCTGGCCGGCAAAGCCTGTGCTATCTGGCCAACTGTTCCTATCTGGCCGACTTACAGTGAGCTCCAAAAGTATTAAGACAGTGTATTGTTTTGGCTCTGTACTCCAGGATTTTGGATTTTAAATCATACAATGACTATACTGAACCTCAGGATCGGACCCTTTTTCTCTATTTTCGCCTAAAATAACATACCCAAATCTAACTGCCTGTAGCTCAGGATCTGAAGCAAGGATATGCAGAAACAGCAGGGGTTCAAACTATAGACTTTATCCAACAAAACTCTGCTACATTTTATCTCTGGGACCCTCAGGATGACACATCAGAGCAAGATTACTGAACATAAGTACTTTTTTAACTTCAGAGGTGATTGTATCATACCAGTTGCAGTGATAAAAGTGTTTTGTTGTTGTGCACTCACCTCACCATTAGCATGGTATTGTTCCACTAAGTTTGTTGTTGTGCACTCACCTCACCATTAGCATGGTATTGTTCCACTAAGTTTGTTGTTGTGCACTCACCTCACCATTAGCATGGTATTGTTCCACTAAGTTTGTTGTTGTGCACTCACCTCACCATTAGCATGGTATTGTTCCACTAAGTTTTGGGAAATGTTCTTGTTACTTAGAACCTCATGCTAATCACATTAGCACACATTAGCTCAACCGTCCCGGTGGAGGGACACCGATCCCGTAAAGTGTTAGCTTAAATTTGAGGGCATTTTTATCCATATTGGGTGAACCATTCAGAAATCACAGCACTTTTTGTACATGGTCCCCCAAATTCACTTATACTGTGCATTCGGATAGTATTCAGCTCACTTGACTTTTTCCACATTTTGTTACATTACAGCCTTATTCCAAAATTGTATAAATAGTTTTTTACCCTCATCAATCTACAAACAATACCCCATAATAATAAATCAAAAACAGGTTTTTAGAAATGTTTGCAAATTCATTAAAAAAAACGGAAATATTACATTTACGTAAGTATTCAGACCCTTTACTCAGTACTTTGTTGAAGCACCTTTGCCAGAGATTACAGCCTAAAGTCTTCTTAGGTATGATGCTACAGGCTTGGCACACCTGTATTTGGGGAGTTTCTCCCCTTTCTCCCACCTAATTTGAATATTTTATTTATCTTGCTAACTAGAATCAAGAACGAAAGCTAATTTGGCCAGCAGCCAATATTTGGCCTACTGCACATAATACCCCTTAAAACGTGGGAAAAAAATGTTTTTACAAATTGATAAAAAATGAATAGCTGAAATGTTTTGAGTCGATAAGTATTCAACTACTTTGTCATGGCAAGCCTAAATACATTCTGAAGTAAAAAATCACAGAAGTTGCATGGACTCTGTGTGCAATAATAGTGTTTAAAAGTATTTTTGAATGACTAGCTCATCTCAGTACCCTAAACATGCAATTATCAGTAAGGTTCCTCAGTGAAGTAGTACATTTCAAACAGATTCAACCACAAAGACCAGGGAGGTTTTGCAATATACAAAAGGGCACATATTGGTAGATGGGTATAATAAAAATTTTAAAAAAGCACACATTGAAAATCCCTTTGAGCATGGTGAAGTTATTAATTATACATTGTATGGTGTATCATTACACCCAGTCACTACAAATATATAGTCGTCCTTTCTTTCTCAGTTGCCGGAGAGGAAGGAAACCGCTCAGGGATTTCACCATGAGGCCAATGGTGACTTTAAAACAGTTACAGAGTTTAACGGCTGTGATAGGAGAAAACGGAGGATGGCTCAACAACATTGTAGTTACTCCACAATACTAACTTAATTGACATTCCAAAGCATACATCGTGTTTGCAGCAAAGCACTAAAGCAATACTGCAAAGAATATGGCAAAGCAATTCACCTTTCTCCTGAATATAAGGTGTTATGCTTGGGGCAAATCCAATATCACATATTACTGAGTACATCTCTCCAAAATGCTTAAGCATAGTGGTGGCTGCATCATGTTATGGGTATGCTTGTAATAGTTAAGGACTGGGGAGTTTTTCAGGATAAAAAATAAATGGAATGGAGCTAAACACAGGCAAAATCCTCGAGAAAAGCCTGGTTCAGTCTGCTTTCCACCAGACACTGGGAGATGAATTCACCTTTCAGCAGGACAATAATCTATAACACAAGGCCAAATCTACACTGGAGTTGTTTACCTCGAAGACTGAGTGGTCGAGCTACTGTTTTGACTTAAATCTGCTTGAGTCTATGGCAAGACTGAAAATGGTTGTCTAGCAATGATCAATAACCAATTTGACAGAGCTTGAAAAATTTTGAAAATAATAATGGTTAAATATTGTGCAATCCAGGTGTGCAAAGCACTTAGAGACATACCCAGAAAGACTTAATCGTTGTCAAAGGTGAATCTATCATGTATTGATTCAGAGGTGTGAACACTTTTGTAAATTAGTTATTTCTGTACTTCATTTTCAAGAAATTTACAAAAATGTCAAAAAACATGTTTTCACTTTATTATCAAGGGGTATTATTATATTTAAATATTTAATACAGTTTGAATGCAGGCTGTAACAAAACAAAATCTGGAATAAGGGGTTTGAATACTGTCTGAAGGCTCTATATATGTGTTTGATTGTGTATTGGTTGATGGTGCGTCGACTGACAGCTAGGTGTCAAACACCTTGGTTTTAATTAATTAATTTAGTTTGTTCTGCTCTCCTACTTTGATAGTCATGGGCCACATGGTAACCACGGCCCACAGCCCTGTAGCCAGGAGAACATGAAGACAGACAAAAAGGATGAGGCGGAGCAGTGCATCATGGGACTTCCGTGCTGCCCAGTTTACATGAGGATGAGCCTTGATCCCGTCCCCCCTAGACAGTGTCAAACCAGCCTATCTCAACTCCCCCTGAAACACTCGGAGGGAGAGGGTTCACAGCCAAGGTCACCATGGTCAAGCACCCATGGACTGGTTGAGGTTAAGTGCCTTGCTCAAGGGCACATCGACAGATTTTTTTCACCTTGTCGGCTCCGGGATTTAACCCAGCGACCTTGCGTTTGCTGGCCCGACACTTTAACCTCGAGGCTACCTGCCGCCAGATAAAGAGTGAGAAACTGAGTCTGTCTTTATGTGAATTCACTGTTAACTCCTGGCAGTTTACAGATCTGTGTACACCACTATCTTTTTTTAAGGGTTTAATCTGTTTATCTGAGCTGTGTATGCAAGAGAGACCTGCTGTGTGTGTATAGTACTGGTCAGTGGCGGTCGGTGCCTTTTATGAAGAGGGAGGAAGAATTTATTTTTCATGAGCATGGCCTTATTTCTATTACAACCTATAGGATGACTGTCATTCATATTCCATTCACCCCGTTCCATGTAACAGTGATAGGTTTAGACTATTGTATCATACTCTAATTTTCCCTGTACCCATCATGAGGTTGCTACAACCTAGCCTATGAATGAAAGTTTGCAACGTAGGTGCACACAGGTCGAGAGAAAAATGTTAGGTGACACACGGTGACACATGGATAGACAGTGACACATTCAATACCGCCTTGCAGACTCTTGCCTGCATCTAGCTGATCTAGCGGGTAATCATTAGTCCAACAGTTGCAAACGAGAGTTTCAATTGGACAAATTCAGGTATGTTTATCCCTGTTTCATTCCATTTGCTTCTGTTTAAGAAACGGCGGAATGAATACATCCCTGATCACAGCAGCCATCTATGTGCTCTCATCCTCTCACCTTTTCCCTCCGCTTGTGTGTTGGATATTCATAGACAGCTAGCTAACATATCATAATGTTTTAATGCTTTGACTGAGAACGATTCTCCTCCATTTTCTCCTCTGAGGGGCCACCATTGGTACTTTTATGCTGTGTGTTTTTCTGTTATCCATGTTTCCCCACCCTGTGTGTGTGTGTGTGTGTGTGTGTTTGTGTGTATGTGTGTGCGTGCGTGTGTATGTGTGTGAGCGTGTGTGTGCGCGCGTGCATGTACGTGTGCGCGCGCGTGTGTGTGCGTGTGTATGTGTTTGTGCATGCGTGTGTGTGTGTGTGTGAGCGTGTGTGCGTGCATGTGTGTGTGGATGCAGGGGAGCAGATCCAGTTGCTTAAGGACCACTTTGATTATTCATAGAAAATGCAGGAGAAGGGCTCAGGAGAAAGAGAACAGGAGTGGAGAGAGGGAAGGAGGGAGAGAGGGGATGTGGTTGTGTAAATACAAACATAAATAAATAAATAAATAATAAACAATCAGGTCACCCCTCACTGCACACACCATGAGGAGCCAATCGGCATGGCGGCCAAACGACTTGGAAATGGTGTGTAATGAGTAGGAGAAGATTAGAGCCAGCTCCCTCTTGCTAGGCTGTAAATTGACATTAGTAAAAGAAAACTCTTTACTGGGCGGGCACGGCACTGTAATTTAGGCAGTAAAAAAAGAAAGAAGAAAAGAAAGGGCGATGGGGGATAAGAACGACAGAAAAAAGCTTGGATGTTGTGTCTCGAGTAGCGTATCATATTCTTTGTGTTTCAATCTAAGTACAAGGTTATTCAGCATAATGCGGAATTGAATTTAATTGTTTGTTTGTGTGTGTGTGTGTGTGTGTGTGTGTGTGTGTGTGTGTGTGTGTGTGTGTGTGTGTGTGTGTGTGTGTGTGTGTGTGTGTAAAGGGATTGTGAGGCTCCAGTGTTGGAGGTGGTGTTTCTATGTGTGAACAGCCGGGGACCCAAGTGGAAATTGGAAATTCAAAATCACTGCAAATGAACAACGCAGGCCTGTTGCAACATCCATACACACTGACACACATACTTTCAAAAAACACATAATGAAAATCCCATTCTCCACAGGAATGAGTTTACCACCACTATATATATTGAGCCTAGAGTATTGTTGTGGACTATACTGCTATACAAATTTACATTATAAAAGGGACATCTATGGAGCCAGTGGTTGGGGTAAAATGTGGATTACCTAGACCACACCACACATCACATCACACCACAACACAACAAACCACAACACAATACACCACACTACAATACAACATACGTCACATCACACCACGACAGACCACACCACACACCACAATACAACACACATCACAACATAACACGCCACAACACATCACCATTACTCAACACACAATACAACACAACACACCACAATACAACTCAATACAACACAACACAACACAATACAACACACCACAATACAACTCAATACAACACACCACAACACAACACAACACACCACAATACAACTCAATACAACACACCACAACACAATACAACACACCACAACACAATACAACACAACACAACACACCACACCACAATACAACACAACACACCACACCACAATACAACACAACAAACCACAACACAATACAACACACCACAACACAATACAACACACCACTACACACCACAAAACAATACAACACACCACAATACAACACACCACAATACAATACAACACACCACAACACAATACAACACACCACACCACAATACAACTCAATACAACACACCACAACACAATACAACACACCACACCACAATACAACTCAATACAACACACCACAACACAATACAACACACCACAATACAACTCAATACAACACACCACAACACAATACAACACACCACAATACAACTCAATACAACACACCACAACTCAATACAACACACCACAACACAATACAACACACCACTACACACCACAAAACAATACAACACACCACAATACAACACACCACAATACAATACAACACACCACAACACAATACAACACACCACACCACAATACAACTCAATACAACACACCACAACACAATACAACACACCACACCACAATACAACTCAATACAACACACCACAACACAATACAACACACCACAACACAATACAACACACCACTACACACCACAAAACAATACAACACACCACAATACAACACACCACAATACAACACACCACAACATTTCATATTTTAGTCATTTAGCAGACTTTCTTATCCACAGCGTCTTACAGACAACCATATATCACAGTCAGCCATAAGTCAGAGCTAGTTTTTTTCCCGGGGTGAGAAGGGGGTGAGAATGGGGTGAGAAGGGGGTGCGAAGGGGGGGTACTATGGGATTATTTAAGATACTCTTTGAAGAGGTAGGGTTTTATATGTTTTTGGAAGATGGGCAGGCGGGGGGTTGTCAAGACGACACAACAAACCAAAACACAGCACAACACACCACATTGCCAAAACACAATACACCACAACACACCACAACCCAACCCAATGCATACATACAGCCCATTGACACCACTGACCTTGTTGTCATCCCTTCCCTTTCCTTCTCAGCATCTATTCTTGCCTGGGGTTGTCATTTTGTACCTCATTCCATGCCAATAGACCGTTGTGATCTGTGCTGTGGCGTTGTGGGAGTTAAAACAGCCCTTGAGAACAGGCAGTGGCTGCTGGGAGAGAAATGGTGTGTGTAAAGAACCGGCCTCCTGGTGTGTTGAGTCGTCCGGGAGGGAGAGAGAGGAAGAAGGACTGCAATCGCCGCCACTAAACAGAGATCTCTGTTTAGTTTTCTAAAACCAATTAAGCCTGGGGTGAGCACACATTATTCCCAGACTGTGTGTGTGTGTTTGTGTGTGTGTTTGTCTGTGTCCATGCATGTATAGTACGTCAGCTTCGCCGCTTGGACCAGCCAGGTCACCCGTGATATAAATCAGCATTCAACGTCCATCCATGACTTTGGACATTAGGAGATGACGTGGAAACTGGCCACTAGGGGCAACAGGGAGCTCTGTTACCTTCAAGTAGGTTTCAGTTTTGCCAGGGTGTTGGCGGAAGGGTGTAAGCATCTGATTCCAAAGGTTTGAATCCAGCAATAGAAAGATGTTGTTGATATTTTTGTTTAATGCCTATCCCAAACCTTAACCCAAACCTTAACCATTCAGAGTTAATGCCTGGCCTTAAGATTTCTGAGGTAATGCCTAAACTTAACCTTAAAAACGTACATTTGAAACATCTTTGAAATTTGACGTTTGAGAATCATGGATGAACATCTAATTCTGTGAGAGCCTGTCGGCATGACCCCCCCCCAAAAACAAAACAAACAACATCTAATTCTGTGAGAGCTAGTTGGCATGATCCCCCCCAAAAAACAAAACAAACAACATCTAATTCTGTGAGAGCTAGTTGCCATGATCCCCCCCAAAAAACAAAACAAACAACATCTAATTCTGTGAGAGCTAGTTGCCATGATCCCACCCAAAAAACAAACAAAAAAAAACATCTAATTCTGTGAGAGCTAGTTGGCATCACCCCCCCCCCCAAAAAACAAAACAAACAACATATAATTCTGTGAGAGCTAGTTGGCATGATCCCCCCCCCCAAAAAAAAACAAAACAAAGGGCGGACGAGTATGGATTTCAGTGTGTTGGATGACAGAAAGGATTGCATAATTTACCCTCCTTTTTCTCTCCTCCTCTCTTTCCCCACTTCCACTCCCCTTACTACCCCCCCAATCTCATTTCTCCCTCCTCTTCTCCCTCCCTCTCCCTCACTCTCTATCTTTCTGGCTAATTTAAAATTTGTCAAACGCGGGCGTCTTCTGGATGGCTGGCCTTTGATATTTTGCGAGCTCCATTTGGCACAAACAAGCCGCGGGCCTCTCTTCCTGCTGACTGCTGCAGTAGTGCCGGGCTCTCCATTTATCTTGCCCCGACGACTGAATGCTTACTCATTACAGGGGCCCTCGCCAGGTTAACCCTCACATCTCTCCCCAACACACACACACAGACACACACAGACACACATTAGGTTCACAACGCACACACACACGCACATTTACACACACACATTAGGTTCACAAACACACACTTACACGCACATATTAGGTTCACACACGCACTCTTACACACACTTATTAGGTTCGCCAACACATGCACACTCCATGTGCGCACACACATTGTCATTATGTTTACAAAATGTTCACGTCAACACAGACACCAACTGTGATTATGTTCGTGAACACGCGTTAGTAAACCAACCCACAGCATGCATAATAGCATATAGAAAAGGAAGTGGTGAACAGGTAGTCAACAGAATGCATTGTTATTTCAACCTCTCTGCAAGTGATGCTGTTATTTCACCATCCAACACAATGCAACAGTCTACCTAAAAACAGTCTAGCTATATCATGCATATCCTTGCATAGATACCAGTGATGTGTGTATGTGTGTGTGTGTGTTTGTGTGTACGTGTGCGTGCGTGTGTAACCCTTTCAGTTCCTTCCCCTGGGGATATGTGTCAATCTGAGCGTCCACAGATCAATCAGAGTATGATTAAGCTTTTCATTCTCCAGCAATTGATTTGATTCACAGCTGAAAACACGTATCTGTTGGTTGGCAATGTGCCGAGGATGGGCTCTGTGTTTTAGGCTGGGGCTGGCGCTTCAGTGGCTGGGCATTGCTGATTGAACTAGCAATGAGACTGTTGGTACAGGGTCTGGATCCTGGGGCTGGGCTGGGTGCTGGCGCTGAGGCTGGGATGAGATGTGGTAGAGGACAGGGCTTGGTGTTGGGTAGACGTTGTAGGACTGCCTGGAGTTGCAGATTGCCGGCTGGTGGGCTGGTCTATCTGTGTTGAGACTGACAGATTGGATTTGACAGGGATCAATCTCACAGCTGATGAGCAAGGGGGTCTAGGGAGAAGAGATCCAATGCTGCATTACGTGTTTGGAGGCGGACTAATACACACGCACGGACGTACACATACTCCCAGATATCGCCACCTCTCTCTCCAGTCCTCTACACTCACCCCTGTGGGTCTTGGTAAAGGGCCTGAGATAAAAAAGGAGATTTTCTGCCTGATTTTCCCCCCCAAACCGAGACGCTCCATCCTCTCCTGCCTCCCGATTCATAATTACGTGGAGTGATCCTGCGTCCCGAGGTCGTTTAAGTAATTACTGAGCCGATTAAACGCTTAAAGGGCATTTAGGATCAGAGACTATGCCTGCCTCACCCAAGGGAGAGGTTGATTGGCCAAAACAAGTTTGGAACAAAGGCAGATGAAGTGGAGGCTGTGGGGGCGGGCGCATCTCAAAATTCTAAAGACAAAGGATGGGAGACCATACTCTGGCGAACGTTGGGGAACAATTAAACTACTTTTTGTCTTGCAGCTGTTTTGTGAAGTGTGTCTTTGACACTGCTTTCAGATATGATTCACACTATGTTGCCTGTAATGATGATCGTCTTTCAAACAGCACTCTTTCAAACTCTTTCTTGTTGGCATTCACCTTTTATATCGCAATTGCTTTAGGATCAGTGCCATCTGGGATCCTTGGGATGTACCCACCCTAAGCCCTAACCTTACCCCTTACCTTAACAATTTAAAATGTCAACTTCAATGAGGTAGGGAAGTCCCAAGGATCCCAGATAGCACAGACCATTGATTAGTTGGAACAATGAAGAGGTATTCAACTTTGAACCTTTTGTTGCGTCAAATGTCATGGTAACCTGACGTGACAGCAGCAAGTTATACTAAAATACCCGATAGAGTTCCCTTTTATTTCTTCACATTCACAACAGTAAGTTAGCAGCACGCCGTACTTGTAAATAATTGATAATATAATTACTTTGTAATGTGTTAATTTTCCTGCTATGGTGAATAAAATGTTAAAGAGTTCAAATCTAAATTTAATCAGATAAACTATATACACTAAAGTATGTGGACACCCATTCAAATGAGTGGATTCATCTATTTCAGCCAAAACCATTGCTGACAGGTGCATAAAATCGAGCACACAGTCATTCAATCTCGATAGACAAACATTGCCAGTAGAACGGCCTTACTGAAGAGCTCAGTGACTTTCAAAATGTCTGCCCTGGTAGAGCTGCCCCGGTCAACTGTGAAGTGGAAACGTGTAGGAGCAAAAACAGCTCTGCCGCGATGTGATAGGCCACACAAGCTCACAAATCATCTGTTCTTGTTGCAACACCCACTACTGAGTTCCAAACTTCATCTGTAAGCAACGTCAGCCTAATAATTGTTTGTCGGAAGCTTCATGAAATGGGTTTCCGTGGTCGAGCAGCCTCACACAAGCCTAAGTTCACCATGCGCAATGCAAAGCGTCAGCTAGAGTGGTGTAAAGCTTGCCGCCATTGGACTCTGGAGCAGTGGAAACACGTTCTCTGGAGTTAGGAATCATGTTTCACCAACTGGTAGTCCGACGGACGAATCTGGGTTTGGTGGATGACAGGAGACGGCTACCTGCCCCAATGCGTAGTGCCAACTGTAAAGTTGGGTGATGGAGGAATAATGGTTTTGGGATGTTTTTCATGGTTCGGGCTAGGCCCCTTAGTTCCTTTGAAGGGTAATCATAACGCTACAGCATACAATGACATTCTAGATGATTCTGTTAAACAGTTTGGGGAAGGCCCTTCCTGTTTCAGCATGACAATGCCCCCGTGCACAAAGCAGTTGTGTATGGCTGTTACAGCAGCAACTGGGGACCAACTCCATATTAATGCCCATCATTTTGGAATGAGGTGTTCGAGGAGCAGGTGTCCAAGGCATGAACACGGCACTCACCGAACAAGAGAAGAAAATACGACTGCCAATCATTCTCAAGTGCTGAATTTTGTTAGCTCATTAGCATTTTTACTATGTTCTGGTAATTAGCTATATTAGCTGGCTAGCAAGCTAGTTTAAGTTAGCTAACAAGGTAGCAACTAACCAAAACATTGTCTAGAAAGTTGTGTGTAGTTTCCTAGCTTGCTAGATTTACTCAATCTGGACTCAGGTTGAGTAAATCCAGGACACTTAATTTAGTATGATATGTTACGTTTCGCATGGTTGCATTGTTTTTATTAGACAAATGCAGGTATGTTTATCCCTGTTTCATTCTATTTGCCTCCATTTAAGAAACATTTTTCAATAGAAACGGCAGAATGAACACACCCTTGATCACACGCAAACAGTTTCATAACCACATACAAGCAGCTTGTTGTATTCCTTCTCGCATCTACACCCTCTCCTCCTGTCACCTTTTCCTTTCGCTCATGGACTTCAATGCACAACACCAGCTGTCTGTGACTAGGCAGAAATGTTTTTCCAAGCCAAACCTTCATATCATTACTGCTACACACAACCTACATAGTTGTCACCATATTAGCTAAAGTAACACCATAGTCAACATAGCTAATAGAACTAATGCGTTAGTAAACCCGCTGCAATCATGCAGTACAGTGTACAGTCAGTAAGCAGTTTAGCCGTTACACTGGCGGGCCAAAAGCTTACCTTAACTTGGAAGAATTCCAGTGTTGGATAGTCATAGCCAGCTAGCTAACATATCATCCATTTGTTTGAGTAGGCTAAACTAGCTAGCTGCATTTGCTAGTTAAGTCAGTGAAAGTGAAACAAATGACTAAATATAACTATCCCTCTCACTCTGTCTTGCTCCTCCTTCATTTTTGAAGAGATACATTTGTTTGAAACTGTTCAACTATTGTCTTTCTCTCTCTTTGAGTCAACTACTCACCACATTTTATGCACCGCAGTGCTAGCTAGCTGCGTTCATTACTAGATTCATTCTTTGTTCCTTTGATTGGGTGGACATCATGTCAGTTCATGCTGCAAGATCTCTGATAGTTAGAGAATGTCCTCCGGAAGTTGTCATAATTACTGTGTAAGTCTATGGAAAGGGGTGAGAACCATGCAAACAATGTGTTTTAATAAAAATGTTGGTGACGTGAATATATGTTGTATAGTTTTATCTAAAAGGATAAAGTGTGTGTAAGTGTGCTCAGCTGCTTGTCTGCCCATCCAGAACGTCAGACACACTCCTCCAATCAGTCCATCATAGACAAGTATCGATCTAGGTCAGCCTCCATCTGACACACACACACACACACACACACACACACACACACACACACACACACACACACACACACACACACACACACACACACACACACACACACACACATACACACACACACACATACACACACACACACACACACACACACACACACACATTCTCTTTTTCTGTTCTGTCTTTCTGTATTTTGTGGGCTCTCCAGGGAGAGTAGGCAATCTTTACTGCAGTGAGGCTTTAAATTGAGCAGAAAATAGACATTGACCTATTTGTTAATATCATCTTAATCGCTGGCCGCCACATCCACTATGCAGGCTCTCAGCAGAGCACTTAAAGGCTCACCCTGTGCATGTGTGCGTGTGTGTCAGAGTGCTGCCAGAGTAATGCCAGAGTAAGCTGGATGACGTCACTGCACAAAAGAAAATGTGCTCCATGCTCAAATAAATAATGTAGAGGTGTATTTTCTCTTTGTTTGAATTAATATGGTTGAACAGGATGGCAAACAGAGTTTGAAGGGGAGCCTCTCCCTTCAGTAGTGAGTCTTACCTCCTGGTTGTGGCAACTGCCCTGTTTACCGTCAGGAATTCTCCCCATGGAGAATGGCTGCATCGGACATGTCGCTGTCCTCCGCCCAGTGGTGCTGAACTTCAGAATTCAGTTTTTTGTCACTGTCCACTGCTGATTCGCTACTGAATCGCTGCTATTAGCCACTCTTCAAGTAACCACAAGTCTGTGATCTAGACTGCCTGTAGAAGGCCTCACAACATCCCTATCCCCTCCACTCCATCCCAGTAGAGCTCTTTTAGAAAGTGAAGCCTTTTAATTATCTCCTGATTACCTGTTAGATCACCTTAGCTAATGGAGAGCACCCCCCAGGGGACACATCCAATCAAACCCATCACACACAATTGGCATCTCTTCACAGCAGAGAGACAGAGAGACAGAGAGAGAGAGAGAGAGAGAGAGAGAGAGAGAGAGAGAGAGAGAGAGAAATAAAGTGAGAAGACAGGGTATTTTAGGCAGCTGCAGAGATTAGTGCTGGAAATCTATTTATTCATTCATTCGCTAAATTTCCAACGACTAACACACAATCCCACCTCTCACTCCAACAGAATTGCAACTACCTTAATCCACGTACACATGTAGAGCTGCCGCTTTCAAGGAGGGGGACTCTAACCCGGAAGCTTATAAGAAATCCCGCTATGCCCTCCGACGAACCATCAAACAGGCAAAGCGTCAATACAGGATTAAGATCGAATCGTACTACATTGGCTCCGATGCTCGTCGGATGTGGCAGGGCTTGCAAACTACTACAGACTACAAAGGAAAGCACAGCCGAGAGCTGCCCAGCTAAATAACTTATGCTCGCTTAGAGGCAAGTAACACTGAAACATGCATGAGAACATCATCTGTTCCGGACGACTGTGTGATCACGCTCTCCGCAGCCGATGTGAGTAAGACCTTTAAACAGGTCAACATTCACAAGGCCGCAGGTACAGATGGATTACCAGGACGTGGACTCCGAGCATGCGCTGACTAACTGGCAAGTGTCTTCACTGACATTTTCAACCTCTCCCTGTCTGAGTCTGTAATACCAACATGTTCTTCTTCAGGCTAGGGTTTATTTTTCTCCACTTCCTGTCTGACTGATGTGCCCAAAGTAAACTGCCTGTTACTCAGGCCCAGAAGCTATGCATATAATTAGTACCATTTGATAGAAAACACTTTGAAGTTTGTAGAAATTTTAAAATAGTGTAGAAATGTTAAAATAAGGTATGAGAAGAAAACACAATAGATATGGTAGGAGAAAATCCAAAGAAAAACCAACCCAGATTTTTTTTTAACGAGAGCCCATGCTCTTCCAATGGAAAGTATAGGGTCGTATCCATATCCAGCTCCCAGATTGCTATT
>NC_092170.1:25130927-25135927 GCF_045791955.1 Oncorhynchus clarkii lewisi
CTCTCTCTCCCCTCTCTCTCTCGCCCCTCTCTCTCCCCTCTATCTCTCCTCTTTCTCTCCCCTCTCTCTCTCACCCCTCTCTCTCCCTCTCTCTCTCTCTCCCCTTTCTCTCCCCTCTCTCTCTCTCGCCCCTCTCTCTCCCCTCTCTTTCTCCCCTCTCTCTCCCTCCTCTCTCTCACCTCTCTCTCCCCTCTCTCTCCCCCCTCTCTCTCTATCTCCTCTATCCCACCACTCTCCACTCTATCTCCCTCTCTTTCTCTTCTCCACTCTATCCTCCTTTCTTTCTCTCTGCTGTCCCTCTGTCTCCCTAGACTCCCAGACCACATGGCCAGATTCCCATCAGCCTGCATGCATTTGTCTCTGGAAAGAGAGGGCCCCGGAATAGTAAACAAGTTTTAAATCATAAAAAAATATTTGCAGGGAGGTTAAGATACCTGTAAGAGATTGGTGCCTGTTAGTTCGGTTGCTTGTTTGTTTATTTAGTTGGTTGTTCCTATGATTGGATTCCTCCTCTCAATCGTGGGCCAACATTATGTGATGGACACACATGACTAAACAAGATGACTTGGTGATGACATAGGGCTACTTTACAAATCATCTTTGCTATTTAAAATTCAAATGGAGGCCTGTTACAAAATCTGTTTTCATGATAACTCAGATGGACTTCATTACAGACTTCATGAACTTAATAAAGAGGTGTGAGTGACTGTACTTGATGTGTGTTTTGGTGCGGTGCTTGTTTGTGTGAGAGGCAGGCGAGGCGTGCAGTGATACCAATCTGTCTGTGAAGTAGTGAGGCGGACTGATTGAGGGGGCAGTGCCAAACGTGTGGGAGATTAAACACCCGGAGAAGGAGCACTTAATTGATGATGAAACGCTGCAGGTGTAAATAGCTGTTGTGTGTGTGTGTGTGTGTGTGTGTGTGTGTGTGTGTGTGTGTGTGTGTGTGTGTGTGTGTGTGTGTGTGTGTGTGTGTGTGTGTGTGTGTGTGTGTGTGTGTGTGTGTGTATGTATGTGTGAGAGAGAAAGAAAGGGAGACAGAAAGTGAGTAAAGAAAAAGAGCGGGAAATAGGGATGGAGAAATAGAGAGGGAGAGAGGGATGGTGAAATAGAGAGGGAGAGAGGGATGGTGAAATAGAGAGGGAGAGAGGGATGGAGAAATAGAGAGGGAGAGAGGGATGGTGAAATAGAGAGGGAGAGAGGGATGGAGAAATAGAGAGGGAGAGAGGGATGGAGAAATAGAGAGGGAGAGAGGGATGGAGAAATAGAGAGGGAGAGAGGGATGGAGAAATAGAGAGGGAGAGAGGGATGGTGAAATAGAGAGGGAGAGAGGGAAGGTGAAAAAGAGAGGGAGAGAGGGATGGTGAAAAAGAGAGGGAGAGAGGGATGGTGAAATAGAGAGGGAGAGAGGGATGGTGAAATAGAGAGGGAGAGAGGGATGGTGAAAAAGAGATGGAAAGAGGGAAGGAGAAATAGAGAGGGAGAGAGGGATGGTGAAATAGAGGAAGAGGGATGGAGAAATAGAGAAAGAGGGATGGAGAAATAGAGAAAGAGAGATGGAGAAATAGAGAGAGAAAGAGGGATGGAGAAATAGAGACAGAAGGAGGGATGGAGAAATAGAGAGAGAGAAAGAGGGATGGAGAAATAGAGAGAGAGAAAGAGGGATGGGGAAATAGAGAGAGAGAAAGAGGGATGGAGAAATAGAGATGGAAAGAGGGGTGTGAAATAGAGATGAAAAGAGGGAGGAGAAATAGAGATGGAAAGAGGGATGTGAAATAGAGATGGAAAGAGGGATGTGAAATAGAGATGGAAAGAGGGATGTGAAATAGAGATGGAAAGAGGGATGTGAAATAGAGATGGAAAGAGGGATGGAGAAATAGAGAGAGAAAGAGGGATGTGAAATAGAGATGGAAAGAGGGATGTGAAATAGAGATGGAAAGAGGGATGGAGAAATAGAGAGAGAAAGAGGGATGTGAAATAGAGATGGAAAGAGGGAGGAGAAATAGAGATGGAAAGAGGGATGTGAAATAGAGATGGAAAGAGGGAGGAGAAATAGAGATGGAAAGAGGGATGTGAAATAGAGATGGAAAGAGGGAGGAGAAATAGAGATGGAAAGAGGGATGAATAAATAGAGAGGGAAAGAGGGATGAATAAATAGATGGAAAGAGGGATGAATAAATAGAGAGGGAAAGAGGGATGAATAAATAGAGAGGGAAAGAGGGATGAATAAATAGAGAGGGAAAGAGGGATGAATAAATAGAGAGGGAAAGAGGGATGAATAAATAGAGAGGGAAAGAGGGATGAATAAATAGAGAGGGAAAGATGGATGAATAAATAGAGAGGGAAAGAGGGATTAATAAATAGAGGGAAAGAGGGATAGAGAGAGAGGTGGACAGGCTGGACCAGAGAGAGTAGGCTAGAGGAGATTTCAAAGAGCTCAAGAGGCCCCATTCAAACCTGAGCCTTTCATTTTGACCCTGAGGTTACATGTGGACAGGCATACACACATGCAGTGCTACCAAGATGAAAGCACAAACAACACACACACACCCCTCAAGACAATCACAATGAGCTCTCTAAAACTGTCCCAGAACTCAGATATCCACACACAAACACCTCGCCAAACACCTCATTCATAATGAACACTTCAGACAGCAACAGCGTAAACGCTTGAACCAGTCCACACACGCACAGAAATACTACCTTTCATCTATCTCTTTCATAATTGTATTAGAGCTGGAAACAGGGACACGATCATGCTAAACATTGATTACAAGTTAGGTATGAATCCAATAAGGAAAACTGGGTTGTGTGGTTTTGTGTTGTTAATCCTTCAGGATGTGTTATCATGTTTCCATGCTGAGCAAAAAGACAGACAGATAGAGACAGACGGACTGACGGACAGACAGACAGACAGACAGACAGACAGACAGACAGACAGACAGACAGACAGACAGACAGATAGAGACAGACGGACTGACGGACATACAGACAGACAGACAGACAGACAGACAGACAGACAGATAGAGACAGACGGACTGACGGACATACAGACAGACAGACAGACAGACAGACAGACAGATAGAGACAGACGGACATACATACAGACAAAGACAGACAGACAGGTAGACAGACAGACAGGTAGACAGAGACAGACAGACAGGCGGACCACATTGGACTGATTGTAATGTCAGTGACATGATGGGTTCCTTGTTATTGGCAAGTGAGGGCTTGTTTCTCATATTCATCTGGTCGTTTGAATATGTTGGTACAGTCTGGTATAAATTGGTGTGAAGATATCACACTGCGAGTTTTAACTAAATTTAAAGTAACAAGAAAATTGCATTTGTCATATCTGAAGACACTGTAATTATTCTGAAATAGTTCTCAAGTCAGGCCTCAAAACTTCCAGGCTACAACAATAAAAACTGTTTACATAATTCAATCAGTAGAGAGCAATTGATACCTTGTATATCAATGTAAGCCAAACACCTCACTGTCAGCCCAAGAGGTTATTCATTTAATTGTCCCCGTTGTACTGTATATTGGTGACCTAATAATACAAACTAATACCACAACGATGAAGACAGCTTTGTCAAATGAGCCCCTTGTAGCCTATAGGGAGAGACAACACTCCTCTGCTGTCAACCAGCTAGGCAAAGTCTTCAGAGTCCTGTTAAAATGGCTAGCTAATCCGGCCAGGGCATGGGGTACCTTCAACATGTGCACAATACTCCTGCAGACAATATTTTGGATAGAATGGCATTCCCCTGCTTATCTGCAAAACCAAAGCTCTCAATGTTCTCGACGTCTAATGCGCTGTGCCTTCCACCCTGAAGATGATCAAAGTGCTATTTTTCTAAATTTCAAGCTTTTTAACTTCAACAGTCTTAAGAGGGATGAGGCAGATCAAACTAAAGAGATGAGAGAGAGAGAGAGAGAGAGAGAGAGAGAGAGAGAGAGAGAGAGAGAGAGAGAGAGAGAGAGGGGGAAGGAAGGAAGAGGGGGAGCAAGAAAAAGCCAACATCTTTGTTGTGTCCTCCCTTTGTTTGCCGTCTCGTAACTCTCCTCGCTGTGCTGGGCCACCAGATAGGTCAGCTCTATTACCAAGCCGCCAGCCCACAAATATTTTAAACAAATTGAATCGCACACCCAATACCCATCACAATTACGCCAGGCACAATAACTAAATTAGCAATTCAACACAATAATTGGAAATGCGGCTTGCCTGGACCCGCAGGCCTCCCTGGAGGGCCTGGCTGATCTGTGGAGGCACGTCAAGCCCGCTAATTCCACAGCTAATTACTGACGCACAGCAGAATGAAGTTGTTTGTCTCTCAAATACAATTTTTAGTAGCAAGGAAGAACAGAGAACCGTGCTGAGTTGGACAAAAAAGAAAAAGAAACAAAGAATTAAGATGGAAGGAAGTGTGTGGTCATGTTTTTTCTGTTTCCCTCTGTTGTTGTTGTTGTTGTCTAGGTAGATACCTTTATTTGCGATGATTCATTTGTTGATAATCACAGTGTGAAATAGGCTTTACCAGGGAGAGGAGTGAAACAGTAGTTGTCAGTAAAACAGTTTGGATTTGACCTGCGACCTTCTAATAAGGCAGCCATGGAAAACATCAACAAATATTCAAACTGCATACAGTCATAACAGGAGCCTGAATGTCAATTCCAATCAGAGGGAATAAGAATAACAATGAAACATAATCAAACATAATCAAGCATTCAATTAAAAGACACAAAATAAATTGCAAAGCTGTATATTTACCTTAAATGAAACACACCAAAGTTAAACAACATACTCCAAGCAAAATTAACAAATTAATAAAATGATAACATTTTACATACATATGCAATTGAAGTAGGCCTATAATCTGAGGGAGAGAGGGAGGGAGGGAGAGCCCAATCTGACATGGGAGCTGGTCTAATAGTATAGACATTAATTAGTGGCCAGATTGACCAAGCAGTCACATCAGAAATGTCCCTGCCAATCA
>NC_092170.1:25140927-25263427 GCF_045791955.1 Oncorhynchus clarkii lewisi
GCTAGGCTGGCTCTGACGCAGATAGGCAGGGATCTAAGCTGGCTCTGACGCAGATAGGCAGGGAGCTAGGCTGGCTTTGACGCAGATAGGCAGGGAGCTAGGCTGGCTCTGACGCAGATAGGCAGGGATCTAGGTTGGCTCTGACTCAGATAGGCAGGGATCTAGGCTGGCTCTGACACAGATAGGCAGGGAGCTAGGCTGGCTCTGACGCAGATAGGCAGGGATCTAGGCTGGCTCTGACTCAGATAGGCAGGGATTTAGGCTGGCTCTGACTCAGATAGGCAGGGATCTAGGCTGGCTCTGACGCAGATCGGCAGGGAGCTAGGCTGGCTCTGACGCAGATAGGCAGGGAGCTAGGCTGGCTCTGACGCAGATAGGCAGGGAGCTAGGCTGGCTCTGACGCAGATAGGCAGGGAGCTAGGCTGGCTCTGACGCAGATAGGCAGGGATCTAGGCTGTCTCTGACTCAGATAGGCAGGGATCTAGGCTGGCTCTGACGCAGATAGGCAGGGAGCTAGGCTGGCTCTGTCGCAGATAGGCAGGGATCTAGGCTGGCTCTGTCGCAGATAGGCAGGGATCTAGGCTGGCTCTGACTCAGATAGGCAGGGATTTAGGCTGGCTCTGACGCAGATAGGCAGGGAGCAAGGCTGGCTCTGACGCAGAAGGGCAGGGATCTAGGCTGGCTCTGACTCAGATAGGCAGGGAGCAAGGCTGGCTCTGACGCAGGTAGGCAGGGAGCTAGGCTGGATCTGACGCAGATAGGCAGGGAGCTAGGCTGGCTCTGACGCAGATAGGCAGGGATCTAGGCTGGCTCTGACGCATATAGGCAGGGATCTAGGCTGGCTCTGACGCAGATAGGCAGGGATCTAGGCAGGCTTTGAGGCAGATAGGCAGGGAGTTAGGCCTGCTCTGACGCAGATAGGCAGGGAGGCTGGCTCTGACACAGATAGGCAGGGATCTAGGCTGGCGCTGACGCAGATAGGCAGGGATCTAGGCTGGCTCTGACGCAGATAGGCAGGGAGCTTGGCTGGCTCTGACGCAGATAGGCAGGGAGTTAGGGATCTTGGCTGGCTCTGACTCAGATAGGCAGGGATCTAGGCTGGCTCTGACTCAGATAGGCAGGGACATAGGCTGGCTCTGACTCAGATAGGCAGGGATCTAGGCTGGCTCTGACGCAGATAGGCAGGGAGCTAGGCTGGCTCTGATGCAGATAGGCAGGGAGCTAGGCTGGCTCTGACGCAGATAGGCAGGGAGCTAGAGTGGCTCTGATGCAGATAGGCAGGGAGCTAGGCAGGCTCTGACTCAGATAGGCAGGGAGCTAGGCTGGCTCTGACGCAGATAGGCAGGGAGCTAGGCTGGCTCTGACGCAGATAGGCCGGGATCTAGGCTGGCTCTGACTCAGATAGGCAGGGAGCTAGGCTGGCTCTGACGCAGATAGGCCGGGAGCTAGTCTGGCGCTGACGCAGATAGGCAGGGAGCTAGGCTGGCTCGGACGCAGATAGGCCGGGATCTAGGCTGGGTCTGACGCAGATAGGCAGGGAGCTAGGCTGGCTCTGACGCACATAGGCCGGGAGCTAGTCTGGCGCTGACGCAGATAGGCAGGGAGCCAGGCTGGCTCTGACGCAGATAGGCAGGGAGCTAGGCTGGCTCTGACGCAGATAGACCGGGAGCTAGGCTGGCTCTGACGCAGATAGGCAGGGAGTTAGGGATCTAGGCTGGCTCTGACTCAGATAGGCAGGGATCTAGGCTGTCTCTGACTCAGATAGGCAGGGATCTAGGCTGGCTCTGACGCAAATAGGCAGGGATCTAGGCTGGCTCTGACTCAGATAGGCAGGGATCTAGGCTGGCTCTGACGCAGATAGGCAGGGAGCTAGGCTTTCTCTGACGCAGATAGGCAGGGATCTAGGCTGACTCTGACGCAGATAGGCAGGGATCTAGGCTGGCTTTGAGGCAGATAGGCAGGAAGCTAGGCTGGCTCTGACGCAGATAGGCTGGGAGGCTGGCTCTGACACAGATAGGCAGGGATCTAGGCTGGCTCTGACTCAGATAGGCAGGGATCTAGGCTGGCTCTGACGCAGATAGGCAGGGAGCTAGGCTGGCTCTGACGCAGATAGGCAGGGATCTAGGCTGGCTCTGACTCAGATAGGCAGGGATTTAGGCTGGCTCTGACTCAGATAGGCAGGGATCTAGGCTGGCTCTGACGCAGATCGGCAGGGAGCTAGGCTGGCTCTGACGCAGATAGGCAGGGAGCTAGGCTGGCTGTGACGCAGATAGGCAGGGAGCTAGGCTGGCTCTGACTCAGATAGGCAGGGATCTCGGCTGGCTCTGACGCAGATAGGCAGGGAGCTAGGCTGGCTCTGACGCAGATAGGCAGGGAGCTAGGCTGGCTCTGACGCAGATAGGCCGGGAGCTAGGCTGGCTCTGACGCAGATAGGCAGGGAGCTAGGCTGGCTCTGACGCAGATAGGCCGGGAGCTAGGCTGGCTCTGACGCAGATAGGCAGGGAGTTAGGGATCTAGGCTGGCTCTGACGCAGATAGGCAGGGATCTAGGCTGGCTTTGAGGCAGATATTCAGGGAGCTAGGCTGGCTCTGACGCAGACAGGCAGGGAGGCTGGCTCTGACACAGATAGGCAGGGATCTAGGCTGGCGCTGACGCAGATAGGCAGGGATCTAGGCTGGCTCTGACGCAGATAGGCAGGGAGCTTGGCTGGCTCTGACGCAGATAGGCAGGTTGTTAGGGATCTAGGCTGGCTCTGACGCAGATAGGCGGGGAGCTAGGCTGGCTCTGACGCAGATTGGCAGGGAGTTAGGGATCTAGGCTGGCTCTGATTCAGATAGGCAGGGATCTAGGCTGGCTCTGACTCAGATAGGCATGGATCTAGGCTGGCTCTGACGCAGATAGGCAGGGAGCTAGGCTGGCTCTGATGCAGATAGGCAGGGAGCTAGGCTGGCTCTGACACAGATAGGCAGGGAGCTAGGCTGGCTCTGATGCAGACAGGCAGGGAGCTAGGCAAGCTCTGACTCAGATAGGCAGGGAGCTAGGCTGGCTCTGACGCATATAGGCAGGGAGCTAGGCTGGCTCTGACGCAGATAGGCCGGGATCTAGGCTGGCTCTGACGCAGATAGGCAGGGAGCTAGGCTGGCTTTGACACAGATAGGCCGGGAGCTAGTCTGGCGCTGACGCAGATAGGCAGGGAGCTAGGCTGGCTCTGACGCAGATAGGCAGGGAGCTAGGCTGGCTCTGACGCAGATAGGCCGGGAGCTAGGCTGGCTCTGACTCAGATATGCAGGTAGTTAGGGATCTAGGCTGGCTCTTACTCAGATAGGCAGGGATCTAGGCTGGCTCTGACTCAGATCGGCAGGGATCTAGGCTGGCTCTGACTCAGACAGGCAGGGATCTAGGCTGGCTATGAAGCAGATAGGCATGGAGCTAGGCTGGCTCTGACTCAGATAGGCAGGGAGCTAGGCTGGCTCTGAAGCAGATAGGCAGGGAGCTAGGCTGGCTCTGATGCAGATAGGCAGGGAGCTAGGCTGGCTCTGAAGCAGATAGGCATGGAGCTAGGCTGGCTCTGACTCAGATAGGCAGGGAGCTAGGCTGGCTCTGACTCAGGCAGGCAGGGAGCTAGGCTGGCTCTGACGCAGGCAGGCATGGAGCTAGGCTGGCTCAGACGCGGGCAGGCAGGGATCTAGGCTGGCTGTGACGCAGATAGGCAGGGAGCTAGGCTGGCTCTGACGCAGATAGGCAGGGAGCTAGGCTGGCTCTGACGCAGATAGGCCGGGAGCTAGGCTGGCTCTGACGCAGATAGGCAGGGAGTTAGGGATCTAGTCTGGCTCTGACTCAGATAGGCAGGGATCTAGGCTGGCTCTTACTCAGACAGGCAGGGATCTAGGCTGGCTCAGACGCGGGCAGGCAGGGAGCTAGGCTGTCTCTGACGCAGGCAGGCAGAGAGCTTGGCTGGCTCTGACGCAGGCAGGTAGGGAGCTAGACTAGCTCTGACGCAGGCAGGTAGGGAGCTAGGCTGGCTCTGATGCAGGCATGCAGGGAGCTAGGCTGGCTCTGACGCAGGCATGCAGGGAGATAGGCTTTCTCTGACGCAGGCATGCAGGGAGCTAGACTAGCTCTGACGCAGGCATGCAGGGAGCTAGGCTGGCTCTGACGCAGGCATGCAGGGAGCTAGGCTGGCTCTGACGCAGGCAGGTAGGGAGTTAGACTAGCTCTGACGCAGGCATGCAGGGAGCTAGGCTGGCTTTGACGCAGGCAGGGGTAGACAAACACTCTACCATTATTATTGCAGACTCCAAGGACAATGACAAATAGACAGTGGAGAGCTTGCAATACAGCTTTATGCACTTTAATTGGAGTATTATAGAATTCCTATATAAACATAGGACACAACAGCAGTATTACAGTATAGGAACACAGTATGGTAATAATGGGAAAGGTTGTATAGTTAAATCACACTGTATGTCAGGGAGTGTGAACAAGATAAAAATACAAAGACCATTTCCTGAGACAAATTTCTTAAATTGTTCCATCCTTTTGAATGCTTGTGTTGGATTGCTACTGGTAGTGGATTGGGACTGGCTAGCCTAGGGAAAAATACATTCATAAAAGCACACTCTCCAGAGTTTAACTTTAAGGGAGATAATGGTATGTTTGAGTAGTAATGAAAGGGGAACAGGATGTTTTAGGAGGTTTATACATGTGAATAGAACCTAGCTGTGTGTCCGTCATGGCTGGGCTGTCGTCTGATGAGCATCCTTTCCCAATCTGCATTCCCTTTCGTGCTTCCTACTATGGCCACTCAGATGCTCAGATAGATTTTTCTGAATCATCCCGCTATGTGTGTCTCTCTTTCGCAGCAATGGCTTGGAGTCGAGGTTACAGAGTGTTCCCATAGATTTACAGTCTTGCATAAATCACAGACACAGACAACATACAGTACAGAACATACAAACCCATGCACAGTTTTCACAATTTATGTTAGAAAATCATAACAATTTCCTAGAAAGCTCAATTGTCAATGTATGTCTAAAAGCGTGTGCCTGGGCCGCAGGTTTCTACAGTGTTTATCTATAGGATTGCCCGTTAAGTCGTTGAAAAGTACCACTAGATGGCAATGTTAGACATGCGTGTTTCAGCACCGGTACCATTCACTAGAGAGATAGGTGAGTAGCAGTGGAGGCTGCTCTTGGGACGACGGCTCATAATAATAGCTGGAACGGAACAAATGGAATGGCATCAAACCATGTGTTTGATGTACACTATATATAGAAAAGTATGTGGACACCCCTTCAAATTAGTAGATTCGCCTATTTCAGCCACACTCATTGGTGACAACTGTATATAATCAAACAGACAGCCATGCAATCTCCATAGACAAACATTGGCAGTAGAATGGACTTACTGAAGAGCTCAGTGACTTTCAACATGGGACCGTCTTTGGATGCCACCTTTCCAACAAGTCAGTTCGATAAATTTCTGCCCTGCTAGAGCTGCCCCAGTCAACTGTAAGTGCTGTTATTGTGTAGTGGAAATATCTAGGTGCAACACAGGCTTAGCCACAAGGTACTAGGCCACACAAGCCCACAGAATGCTGATGCGCGTAGCGTGTAAAAATGGTCTGTCCTTGGTTGCAACACTCACTACTGAGTTCCAAACTTCCTCTGGAAGCAATGTCAGCACAAGAACTGTTCATCGGGAGCTTCATGAAATGGGTTTCCATGGCTGAGCAGCCGCACACAAGCCCAAGGTCACCATGCACAATGCAAAGCGTCAGCTGGAGTGGTTTTCAACTTTGTGGCAACAGTTTGGGGAAGGCACTTTCTTGTTTCACCATGACAATGCTCCTGTGCACAAAGCGAGGTCCATCCCGAAATTGTTTGTCAGATCGGTGTGGAAGAACTTGACTGGCCTGCACAGAGCCGTGACCTCAACCTCATCTAACACCTTTGGGATGAAGTAGTACGCCGACTGCGAGTCAGGCCTAATCACCCAATATCAGTGCCCAACCTCACTAATGCTCTTGTGGCTGAATGGAAGCAAGTCCCCGCAGCAATGTTCCAACATCTAGTGTAAAGCCTTCCCAGAAGAGTGGAGGCTGTTATGGCAGTAAGTAAAGAGGGGACCAACTCCATATTACAGTAATGCCAATGATTTTGAAATGAGATGTTTGGTGTACACATACTTTTGGTTATTGTGGTCTATTTGATACCATTCCACCTATTGCGGCCCAGCCATTACCACAAGCCCATCCTCCCCAAATAAGGTGCCACCAACCTCCTGTGGTGAGTAGGTTAGTAGGTCAGTGTGTGTGTGCGTGTGCGTGTGCGTGCGTGTGTGCGTGCGTGCGTGCGTGCGTGTGTGTGTGTGTGTGTGTGTGTGTGTGTGTGAAACAGAGAGAGAAATTACCACTAAGCTCTCTCATATTAAAGGCACCTTTAAAACTCTGCTGCTAATGGCAGTGAATGACTCACCTGAGCATTGCCTGCTCAGAATGTTCAATTAATGCCTGCATGGCTCTGGGGGTTCTCTCTCTTTCTCCATCTACCTACTACTCTCTTTCCTCTCTCTCTACCTCTACCTTTCTCTATCAGTTTTTATAGCTGTCATTACGGATGCCAACTGTCAACTCAACCTCACCTTTAGTTCCAAACCCCCCCAAAAAAAGCATATTTAGCCCAGATTCCTCTGTTTGCCACATTGATATCTTTGAGAATTAATGTGACTGAAAGAAGGGATGGTAAAAGGAGGGGAAAATGAATAGTTGCATCTAGAGAATTATGTTCTTATTAAGCTATGAAGTAATTTATTAAAAGCCAGTCGTTGGGGCAGCATGCTCAGGGGGAAATTTCTGTTGCCTGTCAATATGTATGTAACCACCATTTTTCTCTTCCTCAATTGGCTTGTTGTTTTGGTTGTTTGGGTCTGACAGAGCGGTGTGGTGTGCTGATGTTTGGCGTGATCCCTCTCTCTGCACACTTCAATGAAAAGCTGTCACCGTTGTTGGGAAGGCTAGAATGGTCTGGAGACGGATACAAAACAACATCCTGGAGCTGTTATCATACATGTCAATAGTGTGTATTGCAACCAGAGCTGGCCTCATGTCCAGATGGCTGAATCTACATGTTGTTTGTTGTGAAAAGGATGCCTGATAGATGTATTTCAGTGCCCTAGCTGGGTAGTCAAATACAACCCAACTGAGAAGAGTAAGCCATGAAACAACTGTCTATTTCCTTCTGTCAGGCATGACATTGTCTTCTTTTCGTCTATTTCTTACAACTCTAGGCATCTACTTTTCCATGATAGAAAGTCTCTCTCTCTCTTTCTCTCTCTCTCTGTCTCTCTCTCTCTCTCTCTCTCCCTCTCCACTCGCTGCATCACAAGGGTCAGCTCATGGCCTCTGCACAATCATCAGACTTCATATACACACTCTCGTGTGCATGCAGACACACATGCACACAAAGACAGACACAAACACACAGACAGACACAGACACAGACACAGACACAGACATACACATACACATACACATACACATACACATACACACACACACACACACAGACATACAGATACACACACACACAGACACAGACATACACATACACACACACACACAGACATACAGACACACACTGACACAAATGCTTCTACTGTTGCCCTCTCTCATATTCACACCTATGTGTGTATCCTAGGGCACAGCAATGTGCCCCATGTACATCAAATCCATGACCATCCAGCGCCTGCTTTCCATAATCACAACCCCTCTCCCCCATTCTCCCGCCCCAACACACACACATGCGCACGCACTCACACACACATGCGCACGCACTCACACGCACACAAGCATGCACACACACACACCAAAGCATGTCCCCATGAACATTACAGTGGGAGTAGTGGTGCCCTGAGGATGCAGGCAGCCTGTCAGAGAGCAGAGAGCACACAGACAAACTAGCTAGCAGCCCCGTCCCCAGCCTAATCCCCAATCCCTGTTTGAGATGCAGGGCCAGGGTCAAGGATTACAATACACTCTGATTATCAAATAATGCATGCATTCTTATTCCAATGGAGCACCAAACTCCCCTTGCACCCAACGAGAGAGAGAGAGAGAGAGAGAGAGAGAGAGAGAGAGAGAGAGAGTGGGGGGGATTGAGAGAGAGAGACAGAGAGAGAGAGAGAGAGAGAGTGAGAGAGAGAGAGAGAGAGACAGAGAGAGAGATGGGATCAAAGAGGAAAGATGAAAATAGGGAGGGGGATGAGGGAGGGAAGAGCGAGGTAGATAACGAGGAGAGGTATGAGAGGAGAGAGAGGAATGACATAAAGGAGTGAAGGTTGAGGAGGATAGCAGTATAAACATTAGGATGAGAAGAGAGAGATGGATCCTTCCCTCCTTCTCTCTCTCTATCTGTCTGTGGATCTGTGCATAGCCCAGGGGTGGAGTGCTATCTGGACTAGAGAACATGGAGGGGCTCTCTCAGACACCCACCTGGGAGATCCTAGACATGATACCGGGACAGTTTGTGTGTGTGTGTGTGTCTGCACTTTTGCTTTGTCATAGTCCCCTCCTGTCCCCTAGCTCCCTCCACTGGGCATTAACATGCATGGGGCCAGTGGCCCGTGTCATAGTACACCAAGACCCTAGAAGGTAGGTCCTGAGCTGGCGGTCTGGTGGGATGGTGGGGGCTAGAGGGCCTAGAGGGCTGAGGACTATAGACTGGGGTGGGGTCTGATGGGGGAGTGAGTATGAGTCTGTGTATGTATATATCCACTTTGGGCGGGTAAAGAAAATGGTTTATTCTGATCACACCCTAAAAGGTCAGTGGATGCGGCCCTCCCCTGGGTAGATCACTGGCTGTCTTTGATTTTGTCTCTATAGATCCCCATTATTACTGAAGTCTGTTGATCCCTATGGAGATGAGGCCTGACACCCTGCTATGGGAGGCTGGGGATAGGGTTAGGCTCTGGGTGCTGAGCCCCACCTCCTCAGCATGCATAGTAAGGGCTGTTTGATACTTATGGAGCTCTGCTCTGAAGGACACATACAGTATACTGACACATGAAATAACAATCACATCCCTAATAAAGAACAACTCTAATAATGAAATGTGTACTGAACAAAAATATGTACGCAGCATGCAACAATTTCAAAGATTTTAAGTAAATCAATTCATCAAGCCCTAATCTATGGATATGAAATGACTGGGCAGGGGTGCCGCCTTTGTTGGGTTTAGCATAGGCACACGCACTGGTGAGCCAGGCCCAGCCAATTAGAATGAGTTTTTTTACGCCAAAAGGACTTTATTAGAGACAGAAATACTCCTCAGTTTCATCAGTTGTCTGGGTGGCTGGTCTCAGACGATCCCGCAGGTGAAGAAGCCAGATGTGGAGTTCCTGGGCTGGCATGGTTATACGTGGTCTTCGGGTTGTGAGGCCAGTTGCCAAAAACGACATTGGAGGCGGCTTATGGTAGAGAAATTAACATTAAATACTCTGGTGGCTATTCCTGCAGTCAGCATGCCAATTGTACGCTCCCTCAAAACTTAAGACATCTGTGGCATTGTGTCGTGTGACAAAACTGCACCTGTGTAACAATCACGCTGTTTAATCAGCTTCTTGATATGCCACACCTGTCATGTGGATGCGCAAAATTTGAGAGAAATAAACTTTTTGTGCATATGGAACATTTCGTGGATCTTTTATTTCAGCTCCTGAAACATGGGACCAAACCGTTACATGTGGCGTTTGTATTTTTGTTCAGTGTAGTTATAAAGTAAATATATGTATATTTCACCTTTAATCAGATCAAGCCAAAAAGGTTTTTCCACTATAGACAAGAGCAACTCTACCAGTGCAGTGTGCTGGAGTTTGTTTAAAAAGTGGACCGTGAATGAAAAACAAATGACACCAATAACCTAGAATACTTTGTGGCAGACCACAGGTTGACGAGCGTTTTGTCCCAGCAGCTCTGGGGTTAGCTGGCTGTCTGTTGCTCCCGGTCACCATGACTACATGCTGAGTGGACGTGGTGTGAGCGTAGGGCAGTGCTCTGTCTCCGTCAGTGTGGCACTGCCATGTGCCCGGCCCTGCCCGTTCGTCTATATCAATCACTCACTCCATAAGATGCCAACCCTGGCCACCTCTAGTAATGCCCCATCTTCAGTTCTCTTGCTGTTCTCACAAAGTCAAAACCCCAACCTCCCTGAGATGGGTTTTAGGGGGGGGGGGGGGGTTGATTTGTTCTTGAAAGTGCCTAATTTGTTCTTTGTTACTGACAATTGGGGAGAGCGAGAGAGGGGTGAGATAGAGACAGAGAGAGAGAGCGAGAGGAAGGAAGGAAGTTAGGAAGGAAGAATGAGAAAAAGATAGAGACAGAGAATGTGTGAAAGATAGAATGAGGGTAAGAGAGAGAGGAATGGAGAGAAAGAGAGAAGTGCTGTGGGCTTCTTATAAGAATGTACTGTAAGCCTGTTCCTTACTTCATGACACCATTTCCTGAGAATGGTGTGTATGTCTGCAGGTTTGCGTGTGTGTGTGTGCGTGTGCGCTCGTGCTTGTGTGCGTGTGAGTGTACGCGCTTGTGCGTGCCTGTGTGTGTGTGCATATGATTTGTGAGTGTTTGTGTGTGTCAGTGGGGCTGCAGCAGGGTGTGGGCCCTGCCCCTTAGCCATGGTCGCTAAGCTAGCAACTGTAAGCCCAGTCAAAATCTAGCCACCCTTCAATAAAAAGATAATCAGATCCCTTAACGATGCTGTAAAACACCACTGCTAACTAAAATATTGCCTTTAACATGATTAGATAGGCATTTAAACCTGGTCTTATGAACTTATGTGCTGGTTATAGGCTGGTTATTGCAAGAAGCTTTAGCTTGATGACCATGCTTCACTAATCTTGTGGTCAGGACCAGACAGGACCCACTCTACTTCAGTGTTATTAAATTGTTCTAGCTATATTTTAGGAATATTCCAGTACAAAGAGAGAACGTAAATACATGAAATAAATTAAATTACATTTCAATAGTCTGAGATTTTACCTCTTAACTATATTACTTCATACAGTACACACACACACACACACACACACACACACACACACACACACACACTACACTACACTCTGAATAGAGATAAAATAGTAATGAGAGGTGCTTCAAAGACGAAGGTGTACTTGAGTGAACACGTGTAGGTTGCCACAACAGCCTGATTGAAAGAGTGCATACAGTATTGTTATGTGATCTCATTGGTGAATTGCGTTATGAGTGTATCTGGTCGTGCATGAGGGTGTGTATGCAAGCACAGTGCATGGTTAAGTGTGTTCTTATCGTTCTTGTCAAGAGCGCTCCAGGTGTGTGTTTCTGTGTGTATTTCTGTGTATGTTTGTGTGTGGGTGCCATCGTACAGTTGAAGTCGGAAGTTTACATACACCTTAGCCAAATACATTTAAACTCAGTTTTTCACGATTCCTGACATTTAATCCTAGTAAAAAATCCCTGTCTTAGGTCAGTTAGGATCACCACCTTATTTTAAGAATGTGAAATGTCAGAATAACAGAAGAGAACAATTTCATTCATCTTTTATTTATTTCATAGCATTCACAGTGGATCAGAGGTTTACATACACTCAATTAGTATTTGGTAGCATTGCCTTTAAATTGTTTAACTTGGGTTAAATGTTTTGGGTAGCCTTCCACAAGCTTCCCACAATAAGTTGGGTGAATTTTGGCCCATTCCTCCTGATAGAGCTGGTGTAACTGAGTCAGGTTTGTAGGCCTCCTTGCTCGCACACACTTTTTCAGTTCTGCCCACAAATTTTCTATAGGATTGAGGTCAGGGCTTTGTGATGGCCACTCCAATACCTTGACTTTGTTGTCCTTAAGCCATTTTGCCACAACTTTGGAAGTATGCTTGGGGTCATTGTCCATTTGGAAGACGCATTTGCGTCCAAGCTTCAACTTCCTGACTGATGTCTTGAGACGTTACTTCAATATATCCACATAATATATGTGGATATATTTATATTATGTGGATATATATCCTCATGAAGTGCACCAGTCCCTCCTGCAGCAAAGCAACCCCACAACATGATGCTGCCACCCCTGTGCTTCACGGTTGGGATGGTGTTCTTCGGCTTGCAAGCCTCCCCCTTTTTCCTCTAAACATAGCAATGGTCATTATGGCCAAACAGTTCTATTATTGTTTCATCAGATCAGAGGACATTTCTCCAAAAAGTACGATCTTTGTCACCATGTGCAGTTGCAAACAGTAGTCCGGCTTTTTTATGGCTGTTTTGGAGCAGTGGCTTCTTCCTTGTTGAGCGGCCATTCAGGTTATGTCGATATTGGACTCGTTTTACTGTGGATATAGATACTTTTGTACCTGTTTCCTCCAGCATCTTCACAAGGTCCTTTGCTGTTGTTCTGGGATTGATTTGCACTTCTCGCACCAAAGTAGGTTCATCTCTAGGTGACTGAATGCGTCTCCTTCCTGAGCGGTATGATGGCTGCGTGGTCCCATGGTGTTCATACTTGAGTACTATTGTTTGTACAGATGATAGTGGTACCTTCAGGCATTTGGAAATTTGTGGAGTTCTACAAAAAAAATGCTGAGCAAGCAGAGGCACTGATTTTGAAAGGAGGCCTTGAAATACATCCACAAGTACACCTCCAATTGACTCAAATTATGTCAGTTAGCCTATCAGAAGCTTCTAAAGCCATGACATCCTTTTTGGAATTTTCCAAGCTGTTTAAAGGCACAGTGTACTTAGTGTATGCAAACTTTTGACCCACTCAAATTGTGATACAGTGAATTGTAAGTGAAATAATCTGTCTGTAAACAATTGTTGAAAAAGATTACTTGTAGACATCCTAACCGAATTGTCAAATCTATAATTTGTTAACAAGACATTTATGGAGTGGTTGAAAAATGAGTTTTAATGACTCCAACCTAAGCGTATGTAAACTTCCGACTTCAACTGTATATGCAAGTGTGGGCTTACAGTACCTAATGCATGCAGGCAGTACACTCTTAGAATAAAGTGTTCCAAAAGTGTTCTTAGACACACACACACACTTGCATACATCTATGCATGCATACACTCATACACTCATAAGCACCTACACTCTGGAACCTAAAATGGTTCTTCGGCTGTTCCCACAGGAGAACCCTTTGAAGAACACGTTTTGGTTCCAGGTAGAACCCTCTGTGGAAAGGGTTCTACATGGAACCAAAAAGGGTTCTTCAAAAGGTTCTACTATAGTGTATGAGTGGATGCATACATGCATGCAAGTGTTTGTGTGTAGCCTATCCGGTATGTTTGTGCATGCACGCGCGTGTGTGTACAGTCTATGTGTGTGAGGGCCTCCGCTCCAACGCTGGCGCCATGCGCCCACACTTCATTTCCCTGGGAAGTGATTGTGAACCATCCAAGACAAAAGAAGAGCCAGGAAAGCCATCCTCCTATCTCCAGCATGTCACTGTTAATCAAAGACAATTAAAGACGGCCCTGACAGCAGCCGTGATATATGAATATATTACCGGCCTCATTTTGTATGTGATAGATCATGTTTTGGGGGGGAAATTTGGGCCGTGGAGGATTGGGTTTTTTCTTCCAAGGAGACACTGAGTCTGTCTGAGACTGTCTGAGATAGCAGCAGTCTAGTAGCTCCACTGTCCTCTGCGCCAGAGAGGGAAATCAAAGGAGAGAACAACTCATCCATATTAGACAGTGAAGTACTCACTACTCACAGAACAATCACAGAGACCAATGGAGTTTACATACAGTGGAAAGCGATGCATAGTCATATGAGCACTACAGGCAATACTGGGGTATATGGACAATAATGGGGTATTTGGACAATACTGGGTTATATGGACAATACTGGGGTATATGGACAATACTGGGGTATATGGACATTACTGAGGTATATGGACATTACTGGGGTATATGGACATTACTGGGGTATATGGACAATACTGGGGTATATGGACAATACTGGGGTATATGGGCATTACTGGGGTATATGGACAATACTGGGGTATATGGACAATACTGGGGTATATGGACATTGTAGTGAATGGAGTAATAATTGTGTAATTACACACACTCACTCTGGAGAGGTGCCCATCGGAGGGACAGTAATGAGAGTAACAAGTATGTGTATATATATGTGTGTGTACATATGTGTGTGTGTGTATATATGGGTGTATATGTGTGTGTGTGTGTATATACAGTATGTGTGTATATGTCTGTGTGTATATATGTGTGTGTATATATATATATGTGTCACGCCCTGACCATAGAGAGCTGTTTATTCTCTATGTTGGTTGGGTCGGGGTGTGATTTAGGGTGGGTTATCTAGGGGAATTGTATTTCTATGGTGGCCTGATATGGTCCCAATCAGAGGCAACTGTTTATCGTTGTCTCTTATTGGGGATCATATTTAGGTAGCCATTTTCCCCACTGTGATTAGTGAGGTCTTGACTATGTATAGTTGTTTAGTAGCACTGTTAGGGTCACGTTTCGTTAGTGCTTTATTTTTTTGTTTGGTGAGTTTCAATTTATTAAAATATGTGGAACTCTACGCACACTGCACTTTGGTCCAATCATTATGACAATCGTGAAGGAGATTTGAAGGAGATCAGGGAGAGAATAGCCCGGACTTGGGAAGAAATAACGGTAGGACACAAGAGCCTGCCATGGAAGCAGGCAGAAGCAGCGAAGGAGGGACAACGACGAGGTCGGGGAGGAAGGCTACAGAAACCCCAATAAAAAAAAATTGGTGGGGCGGAGCCGAGGAGTGAACCAGAGCCAGTCTGGGAGAAGAAGGAGAATTTGGAGGAGAGAGAAATAGTAGAGTTGTTGTGTTGGTGGAGGATGCACGGATCTGGAATAAATGGACGTGTTGTCAGGTTGGTGCGACCTGAGTCAGCTCCCCGTACTCGTCCTGAGAAGTGTGTTAAAATTCCGGAACAATTGATGCCGGCTATACACACCAGGTCTCCAGTGCACCTTCACAACCCAGTACTTCCTGTGCCACTCCTCGCACTCTCCCTCAAGTGCGCTTTCCCAATCAGGTGCATCCTATTCCTGCTCCTCGCACTCTCCTTCAAGTGCGTGTCCCCAGTCAGGTCCGTCCTGTTCCTGCTCCTCGCACTCGCTCTGAGGTGCGTGTCACCCGCCCGGTGCCACATGTACCGGTCCCACGCATCAGGCCTCCAGTGCGCGTCCACAGTACAGTACGTCCTGTGCCTCCTCCCCGCACTCGCCCTGAGGTGCGGGTCACCAGCCCGGTACCACTAGTGCCGGCCCCACGCACCATGCTTCCTGGCGACAGTTTCAAGTCCAGAGCTTCCGGCGACAGTTCCCAGTCCAGAGCATCCGGCGACAGTTCCCAGTCCGGAACCTCCAACGACGGTCCCCAGTCCGGAACTGCCAGCGACGGTCTACAGTCTGGAACCTCCTGAGGCGGTCCGGAACCTCCTGCCACGGTCTGCGGTCCAGAGCCTCCTGTGAGGGTTCCCAGTCCGGTTCCTCCGGCGATGATCCACGGTCCGGTTCCTCCGGCGACGATCCATGGTCCGGAGCATCCGGTGACGCACCCCGTACCGGAGCCGCACCCGACGGTAGATGCCCCCCGGACCCTCCCCTATTGTGTCAGGTTTTGCGGTCGGAGTCCGCACCTTTGGGGGGGGGGGGGGGGGGCTGTTTATTCTCTGTTGGTTGGGTCAGAGTGTGATTTAGGGTGGATTATCTAGAGGAATTTTATTTCTATGGTGTGCTGATATGGTTCCCAATCAGAGGCAACTGTTTATCATTGTCTCTCATTGGGGATCATATTTAGGTAGCCTTTTCCCCATTGTGTTATGTGGGATCTTGACTATGTATAGTTGCCTAGTTGCACTGTTAGCTTCCCGTTTCGTTTGTACTTTAATGTTTTTTCTGGTGAGTTTCAATTTGTTAAAATATGTGGAACTTTACGCACGCTGCGCCTTGGTCCAATCTTTATGACGATCGTGACAATTTGTATGTGTGTGCGTATACATGTGTGTGTATATAGAGTTGAAGTCGGATGTTTACATACACTTAGGTTGGAGTCATTAACTTGTTTTTCAACAACTCCACACATTTCTTGTTAACAAACTATAGTTTTGGCAAGTCGATTAGAACATCTACTTTGTGCATGACGCAAGTCATTTTTTCCAACAATTGTTTACAGACAGATAATTTCACTTATAATTCACTTTATTAAAATTTCAGTTGGTCAGAAGTTTACATACACTAAGTTGAATGTGCCTTTAAACCTCTTGGAAAATTCCAGAAAATTATGACATGGCTTTAGAAGTTTCTGATAAGCTAATTTACATAATTTTAGTCGTTTGGAGGTGTACCTGTGGATGTATTTCAAGCACTACCTTCAAACTCAGTGCCTCTTTCCTTGACATCATGGGAAAATCAAAAGAAATCAGCCAAGACCTCAGAAAAATAATTATAGACCTCCACAAGTCTGGTTCACAAGTCTGGGAGCAATTTCCAAATGCCTGAAGGTACCACGTTCATCTGTACAAACAATAGTACGCAAGTGTAAACACCATGGGACCACGCAGCCGTCATACCGCTCAGGAAGGAGACGCGTTCTGTCTCCTAGAGATGAACCTACTTTGGTGCGAAAAGTGTAAATCAATCCCAGAACAACAGCAAAGGACCTTGTGAAGATGCTGGAGGACAAAGGTACAAAAGTATGTATATCTACAGCAAAACAAGTCGAATATCAGCATAACCTGATAGGCCACTCAGCAAGGAAGAAGCCACTGCTCCAAAACAGCCATAAAAAAGACAGACCACGGTTTGCAACTGCACATGGGGACAAAGTTCGTACTTTTTGGAGACATGTCCTCTGATCTGATGAAACAAAAATAGAACTGTTTGGCCGTAATGACCATCGTTTTGTTTAGGGGAAAAAGTGGGATGCTTGCAAGCTGAAGAACACCATCCCAAACGTGAAGCACGGTGGTGACTGCATCATGTTGTGGGGGTGCTTTGCTGCAGGAGGGACTGGCACACTTCACAAAATAGATGGCATCATGAAGGAGAAAAATTATGTGGATATATTGAAGGAACATCTCAAGACATCAGTCAGGAAGTTGAAGCTTGGTCGCAAATGGGTCTTCCAACTGTGTGTGTGTATATACAGTGGGGCAAAAAAGTATTTAGTCAGCCACCAATTGTGCAAGTTCTCCCACTTAAAAAGATGAGAGAGGCCTGTAATTTTCATCATAGGTACACTTAAACTATGACAGACAAAATGAGAAAAAAAAAATCAGAAAATCACATTGTAGGATTTTTAATGAATTTATTTGCAAATTATGGTGGAAAATAAGTATATGGTCAATAACAAAAGTTTATCTCAATACTTTGTTATATACCCTTTGTTGGCCATGACAGAGGTCAAACGTTTTCTGTAAGTCTTCACAAGGTTTTCACACACTGTTGCTGGTATTTTGGCCCATTCCTCCATGCAGATCTCCTCTAGAGCAGTGATGTTTTGGGGCTGTTGCTGGGCAACACAGACTTTCAACTCCCTCCAAAGATTTTCTATGGGGTTGAGATCTGGAGACTGGCTAGGCCACTCCAGGACCTTGAAATGCGTCTTACGAAGCCACTCCTTCGTTGCCCGGGCAGTGTGTTTGGGATCATTGTCATGCTGAAAGACCCTGCCACGTTTCATCTTCAATGCCCTTGCTGATGGAAGGAGGTTTTCACTCAAAATCTCACGATACATGGCCCCATTCATTCTTTCCTTTACACGGATCAGTCGTCCTGGTCCCTTTGCAGAAAAACAGCCCCAAAGCATGATGTTTCCACCCCCATGCTTCACAGTAGGTATGGTGTTCTTTGGATGCAACTCAGCATTCTTTGTCCTCCAAACACGACGAGTTGAGTTTTTTCCAAAAATTTATATTTTGGTTTCATCTGACCATGTGACATTCTCCCAATCTTCTTCTGGATCATCCAAATGCTATCTAGAAAACTTCAGACAGGCCTGGACATGTACTGGCTTAAGCAGGGGGACACGTCTGGCACTGCAGGATTTGAGTCCCTGGCGGCGTAGTGTGTTACTGATGGTAGGCTTTGTTACTTTGGTCCCAGCTCTCTGCAGGTCATTCACTAGGTCCCACCGTGTGGTTCTGGGATTTTTGCTCACCGTTCTTGTGATCATTTTGACCCCACGGGGTGAGATCTTGCGTGGAGCCCCAGATCGAGGGAGATTATCAGTGGTCTTGTATGTCTTCCATTTCCTAATAATTGCTCCCACAGTTGATTTCTTCAAACCAAGCTGCTTACCTATTGCCGATTCAGTCTTCCCAGCCTAGTGCAGGTCTACAGTTTTGTTTCTGGTGTCCTTTGACAGCTCTTTGGTCTTGGCCATAGTGGAGTTTGGATTGTGACTGTTTGAGGTTGTGGACAGGTGTCTTTTATTTTTATTTTATTTTTATTTTATTTCACCTTTATTTAACCAGGTAGGCAAGTTGAGAACAAGTTCTCATTTACAATTGCGACCTGTCCAAGATAAAGCAAAGCAGTTAGACAGATACAACGACACAGAGTTACACATGGAGTAAAACAAACATACAGTCAATAATACAGTATAAACAAGTCTATATACACGATGTGAGCAAATGAGGTGGGAAGGGAGGTAAAGGCAAAAAAGGCCATGGTGGCAAAGTAAATACAATATAGCAAGTAAAACACTGGAATGGTAGATTTGCAATGGAAGAATGTGTAAAGTAGAAATAAAAATAATGGGGTGCAAAGGAGCAAAATAAATAAATTAATTAAATACAGTAGGGAAAGAGGTAGTTGTTTGGGCTAAATTATAGGTGGGCTATGTACAGGTGCAGTAATCTGTGAGCTGCTCTGACAGTTGGTGCTTAAAGCTAGTGAGGGAGATAAGTGTTTCCAGTTTCAGAGATTTTTGTAGTTCGTTCCAGTCATTGGCAGCAGAGAACTGGAAGGAGAGGCGGCCAAAGAAATAATTGGTTTTGGGGGTGACTAGAGAGATATACCTGCTGGAGCGTGTGCTACAGGTGGGCGATGCAATGGTGACCAGCGAGCTGAGATAAGGGGGGACTTTACCTAGCAGGGTCTTGTAGATGACATGGAGCCAGTGGGTTTGGCGACGAGTATGAAGCGAGGGCCAGCCAACGAGAGCGTACAGGTCGCAATGGTGGGTAGTATATGGAGCTTTGGTGACAAAACGGATTGCACTGTGATAGACTGCATCCAATTTGTTGAGTAGGGTATTGGAGGCTATTTTGTAAATGACATCGCCAAAGTCGAGGATTGGTAGGATGGTCAGTTTTACAAGGTTTGGCAGCATGAGTGAAGGATGCTTTGTTGCGAAATAGGAAGCCAATTCTAGATTTAACTTTGGATTGGATATGTTTGATATGGGTCTGGAAGGAGAGTTTACAGTCTAACCAGACACCTAAGTATTTGTAGTTGTCCACGTATTCTAAGTCAGAGCCGTCCAGAGTAGTGATGTTGGACAGGCGGGTAGGTGCAGGTAGAGATCGGTTGAAGAGCATGCATTTAGTTTTACTTGTATTTAAGAGTAATTGGAGGCCACGGAAGGAGAGTTGTATGGCATTGAAGCTTGCCTGGAGGGTTGTTAACACAGTGTCCAAAGAAGGGCCAGAAGTATACAGAATGGTGTCGTCTGCGTAAAGGTGGATCAGAGACTCACCAGCAGCAAGAGCGACCTCATTGATGTATACAGAGAAGAGAGTCAGTCCAAGAATTGAACCCTGTGGCACCCCCATAGAGACTGCCAGAGGTCCGGACAGCAGACCCTCCGATTTGACACACTGAACTCTATCAGAGAAGTAGCTGGTGAACCAGGCGAGGCAATCATTTGAGAAACCAAGGCTGTCGAGTCTGCCGATGAGGATGTGGTGATTGACAGAGTCGAAAGCCTTGGCCAGATCAATGAATACGGCTGCACAGTAATGTTTCTTATCGATGGTGGTTAAGATATCGTTTAGGACCTTGAGCGTGGCTGAGGTGCACCCATGACCAGCTCTGAAACCAGATTGCATAGCAGAGAAGGTATGGTGAGATTCGAAATGGTCGGTAATCTGTTTGTTGACTTGGCTTTCGAAGACCTTAGAAAGGCATGGTAGGATAGATATAGGTCTGTAGCAGTTTGGGTCAAGAGTGTCCCCCACTTTGAAGAGGGGGATGACCGCAGCTGCTTTCCAATCTTTGGGAATCTCAGACGACACGAAAGAGAGGTTGAACAGGCTAGTAATAGGGGTGGCAACAATTTCGGCAGATAATTTTAGAAAGAAAGGGTCCAGATTGTTATACTGATAACAAGTTCACACAGGTGCCATTAATACAGGTAACGAGTGGAGGACAGAGGAGCCTCTTAAAGAAGAAGTTACAGGTCTGTGAGAGTCAGAAATCTTGTTTTTAGGTGACCAAATACTTATTTTCCACCATAATTTGCAAATAAATTCATTAAAAATCCTACAATGTTATTTTCTGGATTTTTTTTCTCATTTTGTCTGTCATAGTTGAAGTGTACCTATGATGAAAATTACAGGCCTCTCTCATCTTTTTAAGTGGGAGAACTTGCACAATTGGTGGCTGACTAAATATTTTTTTGCCCCACTGTATGTATGTGTTTATATATGTGGGTGTGTATATACAGTTGACGTCGGAAGTTTACATACACCTTAGCCAAATACATTTAAACTCAGTTTTTCACAATTCCTGACATTTAATCCTAGTAAAAATCCCTGTTTTAGGTCAGTTAGGGTCACCACTTTATTTTAAGAACATGTAATGTCAGAATATTAGTAGGGATAATTATTTATTTCAGCTTTTATTTCTTTCATCACATTCCCAGAGGGTCAGAAGTTTACATACACTCAATTAGTATTTGGTAGCATTGCCTTTAAATTGTTTAACTTGGGTTAAACGTTTCGGGTAGCCTTCCACAAGCTTCCCAAAATAAGTTGGGTGAATTTTGTCCCATTCCTCCTGACAGAGCTGGTGTAACGGAGTCAGGTCTGTAGGCTTCCTTACACGCACACGCCTTTTCAGTTCTTCAGTTTACTGAGTTTCACCTCCAATTGACTCAAATTATGTCAATTATCCTATCATGACTTCTAAAGCCACGACATAATTTTCTGGAATTTTCCAAACTGTTTAAAGGCACATTCAACTTAGTGTATGTAAACATCTGACCGACTGGAATTGTGGTACAGTGAAATTATAAGTTAAATAATCGGTCTGTAAACAATTGTTGGAAAAATTACCTAGTCATGCACAAAGTAGATGTCCTAATCGACTTGCTAAAACGATAGTTTGTTAACAAGAAATTTGTGGAGTGGTTGAAAAACAAGTTTTATTGACTCCAACCTAAGTGCATGTACACTTCCGACTTCAACTGTATGTGTGCGTATATATATATATGTGTGTGTGTGGGGGGATTGCACCAGATCTGAAGGTGCGATTGGAATGTGTGGCAGTTTGGTCAACGCATGAGACAAATGTTGATCTGATAGGAGTTGATGGAGGGGGCCAGGCTGAGAGAGGGGGAGACGTGAGGGGAGGGTTGAAGAACGGGTCAATACCAGAGTGTGGCAGCAGGGTGCAGAACGCTTGATGAACGTTATTAATCTGTTAGCTGACGCGTGTCATCATTCACAGAGAACCCCGGTCAATAGGTGTTGCTACACTCGCCAGCACACCAGAGAGAGAGCGAGAGAGCGAGAGGGCGAGAGAGCGAGAGGGCGAGAGAGCGAGAGGGCGAGAGGGCGAGAGAGCGAGAGAGACCTAAAGCCCCATTACTGCTAAATGTAACTTTCTATCATGGATAAGTAGATGGCCAGAGTTGTAATAAAAATACAATGTCATGCCTGACAGAATACAATAGACAGTTGTTTCATGGCTAACTCTTCTCAGTTGGGTCGTATTTGACAACCCAGCTAGGGCATTGCCCACAAAGAAAATAGCATTTTTTTGCAATATTTGAGTACACATTATGTATCTTGTATTTTATTGGTATGACTGAATGGGCCAGATGCTTCTCTTATGCACAGAGACGCAGTGAAAGCCAAATTAATAGCCATTACGATTCACTAACATTTGTTAAACTGCAAACAGATGGAGACAGAAGTTTCTACAGACAGAGCACAACAAATAAATATACTGTAGCGTTGGACAAAGTGCACAGTACATCATAGAGAGAATGTCCTTGTAGTTAGAGAGCCAATGCATTTCCAATGCCGAAATGTTATGTGGGGTTGAAAATGATGTGGAACAGATTAAAAGTAAAACATACACAAATACAGAATAAAGTTAGACTCAGAGATACACAAACAGTTACACATAGTTCACAGAGCAGACAAAAACAACCCAACTAAACAGGCTCGTCCTCACAAACACTCTTTGGTTGTCCTACACAATGCACACAGCAGCTACAATACAATTATGTGTGAATGGCAAACTGTTTCAGGCCCTTTCACCATGGCTAAAGGAAGGTAGGCCTATCTCCTTAGCTCCCTGTGCTGTCACACCCTGATCTGTTTCACCTTTCTTGTGCTTGTCTCCAACCCCTTCAGGTGTCGCCCCTTTACCCCGTTATACCCTGTGTACTTATACCTGTGTTTTCTGTTTGTCTGTTGCCAGTTCGTCTTGTCTCGTCAGGCCTACTAGAGGTTTTTCCTGTACTCCAGTTTCTCGTTCCTGTTTCTGTTTTTCTTCTCCTGGTTTTTGACCATTCTGCCTGCCCTGACACTGAGCCTACCTGCCGTTGTGTACCTCCTGTCACTGCCTTGGATTACATACCCCTGCCTGCAATGACACTGAGCCTACCTGCCTTTCTGTACCTCCTGTCACTGCCTTGGGTTACTGATCCCTGCCTGCCCTGACGCTGAGCCTACCTGACTTTCTGTACCTCCTGTCACTGCCTTGGATTACTGACCCCTGCCTGCCCTGACACTGAGCCTACCTGCCTTTCTGTACCTCCTGTCACTGCCTTGGATTACTGACCCCTGCCTGCCCTGACACTGAGCCTACCTGCCTTCATGTACCTCCTGTCACTGCCTTGGATTACTGACCCCTGCCTGCTATGACACTGAGCCTACCTGCCTTTCTGTACCTCCTGTCACTGCCTTGGATTACTGACCCCTGCCTGCCCTGACACTGAGCCTACCTGCCTTTCTGTACTTTACGGACACTGCCCTGGATTACTGACCCCTGCCTGCCCTGACACTGAGCCTACCTGCCTTTCTGTACTTTACGGACACTGCCCTGGATTACTGACCTGTTGTTTGCCTGCCACCTGTTTTGTAAATACACTTTTTTTTATTTCTAACTGTCGGCATCTGGGTCTTATCCAGAGGTCTGAAATCACAGTATCTCCCCCATCTCCCCCTCCTCTCTCCCTTTGCTCTCCTATCCCTCTTCCATCTCTCTCCCACCTCCCTATGTGTCTCCCCATCTCTCCCCCATCTTTCTCTTTCCTCCATCTCACCTGTTTCCCGCATCTCTCCCTCTTGCCTTTCCCACCTCTGCGTCTCTCCCCTATCTCTATCCCATCTCTCGCCTTTCCCACCTCCACATCTCTCCCTGTCTCTTTCCCATCTCTCCCCCTCGCCTTTCGCATCTCTCCCCCTCGCCTTTCCCACCTCCACATCTCTCCCTGTCTCTTTCCCATCTCTCCCCCTCGCCTTTCCCACCTCCCCATCTCTCCCTGTCTCTTTCCCATCTCTCCCCCTCGCCTTTCCCATCTCCCCCGTCTCTCCCTGTCTCTTTCCCATCTCTCCCCCTCGCCTTTCCCACCTCCCCATCTCTCCCTGTCTCTTTCCCATCTCTCCCCCTCGCCTTTCCTACCTCCGCATCTCTCCCTGTCTCTTTTCCATCTCTCCCCCTTGCCTTTCCCACCTCCCCATCTCTCCCTGTCTCTCCCCCTCGTCTTTCCCATCTCCCCCGTCTCTCCCGTCTCTTTTCCATCTCTCCCCCTCGCCCTTCCCACCTCCCCCATCTCTCCCTTCTCTTTTCCATCTCTCCCCCTTGCCTTTCCCACCTCCCCGTCTCTCCCTGTCTCTTTTCCATCTCTCCCCCTCGCCTTTCCCACCTCCCCATCTCTCCCTGTCTCTCCCCCTCGTCTTTCCCATCTCCCCTGTCTCTCTCTGTCTCTTTTCCATCTCTCCAACTTGCCTTTCCCACCTCCCCATCTCTCCCTGTCTCTTTCCCATCTCTCCCCCTCGCCTTTCCCACCTCCCCATCTCTCCCTGTCTCTTTCCCATCTCTCCCCCTCGCCTTTCCCATCTCCCCATCTCTTTCCCATCTCTCCCCCTCGCCTTTCCCATCTCCCCATCTCTACCTGTCTCTTTCCCACCTCCCCATCTCCCCCTGTCTCTTTCCCATCTCTCCCCCTTGCCTTTCCCACCTCCCCGTCTCTCCCTGTCTCTTTTCCATCTCTCCCCCTTGCCTTTCCCACCTCCTCTGTCTCTCCCTGTCTCTTTTCCATCTCTCCCCCTTGCCTTTCCCAGCTCCTCTGTCGCTCCCTGTCTCTTTTCCATCTCTCCCCCATCGCTCCACACGCTGCATTTAAATAATCAATTAAGGGAGAACACGGTGTCTGACCTTTCTGGAGGAGGAAATAAAAGAGCACCTCTCGCTCCTGGGAACAGAATCAGGAGGATAAGAAGGTTCTCTCTTTTTAAATACACTTACTGTATACACACTCTTTACCCAATTAGTTATGTGGAATGAATGAACAGCCCATACGGGTGACATTTAAGAGCCAATCATATGAGTGTAGTGAGTACTGCGTTGGCCACTGTACTGTATAAGATTGATAACCACCGGATGCAATAGAATCAGGTGACTTGTGTTCATACAGGGGCGCAACTTTCAATGGGGATGGGGGGGGGGGGGACATGCCCCCACCCCCCACTTCCAAAACCAAAGTTGACCCCTGCGTTCATGTGTGACAGAACATATTTAACTAATGTCCACATATGTGACAGGTCATATTTAACTAATGTCCACATGTGTGACAGGTCATATTTAACTAATGTCCACATGTGTGACAGGACATATTTAACTAATGTCCACATATGTGACAGGACATATTTAACTAATGTCCACATATGTGACAGGACATATTTAACTAATGTCCACATATGTGACAGGACATATTTAACTAATGTCTACAGGCTGCTATCCATGTACTACAGTACTGCAACATATCCCTGATACAACACATGTAACTATGAGCTTTGGCCCAGGGACACATATCACAAATCTGCCGTGGATGCATGCACTGTGTGTCTGTTATTTATATTGTGTGAGCTTGAGTGGAGTGATTCACAGAGTTTGGTTTGTTCCACAGTTAGCCGTTACACCCCCCCAAAATAGTTATAGTGACCCAAGAAAAATTGTCCGATAGACCCATTCAGATAGCAGCCGAAAAGACCGCTAACGATTAGCGGGCCGCAGATGCCCCCCACCCCCCACCCCAACAATCACACTCACACACTGTGTTGTGTGTCAACAGACCACTGGGGGTCCATGAGGCTCATTTCTCTGTCTGTGGTTCCCCACAGACTGGAGTCACCCATTGGCAGATGGCCAGGCCCCCGGGCCCCCAGCGATCAGCAGTGCAGTGTGTGGGACGGGAGCCACCTGACAGTAAGAAGCTAGACCACACACACATGGCCACCTGCATGGGTGGAATGAGCTAATCTGCCTTGACAGACATAGTTAGAGGTGAAGACACACACACTAATGTGTTACTACATCAAGTCTCTGTCTTGACAAACACAGGGAAGCAGGGATGAGGCAACACACACAGAGAGTGCCAACTGCGCCAGCACATGAGACACAGAAGGGCAAAGGCATGCGCCACCCAAGGCAGAGAGAGACTGCGGAGCCTGGCAGGAGTGAACAGGTAGGCATTAAGGCCGTCCCTTTTTCCCCCTTCTACCTACCATATCAGGTGGCATCTCTAGCACAGATTAACACTCTGATGTGCAGATAGCCTTGTAACACATGCTTCCCCCCACCCCTGGCAACAGATTTCCACCTCATCATTTCCATTCTATCACTGTGGATGTGTGAAGTGTGTATGGATGCACAGGAGTGATCCAGGCCAGGATTAGCCTCACTATCTGGGATGGAAATCAGGTGTGGGGAGGGTGGAGGGTGGAAGGCCCAGGGCGGTGACTAGGGCTGAGGGAAGGGGAGGGCAGGGTAAAGGGTTGAACATATGAAGAGTTCATAGAGAAGCCAGGTGTTGGTGCAACTCTGACAGGGTGTGATAATACACAAGTGAGAAAGCAGTGATTGGAGATTTCCTCATTTCTACTTGAGCAAATACAAACACTATATATATTACGGATAAGAGCATCTGGGGAATTCCATAATAAAGGAATTGCGCTGAGACTCAGATTTCTAACATAAAATGTCTGCCAAACAAAAAACATTGATTTCAAAGTTTAACAGCTCTATGTATAATGTATAAGGACTACTTTTAACAATTTACAATGAAGATTTTACAAAAAAAACATGGAGAACTTTTCAGATGCACAGTTTGGTAACATATTTTTGGTCAAATCTCCCTCAGTTTTTTACAGTATGTGTCTACCTTTTTTAACTGCAGAAATAATGGGCTGTCAGCTATGACATGACACATTGACTTAGAGAAAATATATTTTGGTTATTGAATTACAGTAAGTGAAGTGGATTAACACCCGGTAACGGAATGACAGTAACGGAATTTCATCATGGGTCCCTGATCTGTACCACACAGAAAGACATCACTATGGATATGAATGTCATTCTTCTCATTTCACAACTTTTGGACATCACAGACTGACAAAACGTTAACCATTTTCAACATCCATCTATATCTTGTGTCTGTCGGTGCTCAGTGGGTGAGAACGCAGATTACAGTAAATGGAAAGAGAGAGGGCTCATTGGTACGTGTCAGAAAAAGGTGGGAGAGGTGACATTAACAGGAGAGTGAGAGAGGCAGAGTGAGAGATAGAGAGAGGGAAGGGTTGTCCAGACTCCGACTGTTTTAACCATTTTGGTTACCAGACAACAGAAAGACAAAACAGTTATGAGCTGAACATAACAGTACGCCAGTGGGATGGAGGACAGTAGCAGGTGACCCAACTGTGGTTCTTGACTATTATGATTTCCCATTGTAGCCAATTCAGTTGCAGTAATTTCGTTACCAATTTTTGGGTAATTCCATTATCAATTTAGTAACGGAATGACAAGTTTTAATTGATCAGTAAAATCACTATAACTACATATATAATTGGTAGGTCTACCTTTACTTGTTACTTCTGTGAACTTTTATCATCCTCCCTCCTCATGAGGGAGAGAAATTCGGAAATATCTTAAAGATATTTGGGATTTTGGTAACAGAATTGCAAGGTACAAGTCAATATTTCCTAAATATAACTTACAGAAGGTAAACTTTTCTCCAAAAGGAAATATGTGTTGATATTAGTTGGCAGAGGTCTTTACTTTTAAGAGTTTTTTCAGGTAGATGTTTTCCTAAGAGCCTTTTTCTAAATTCTAAATGTCTTCTTCAGATTCCCTCCCTCCCTCCCTCCCTCCCTCCCTCCCTCCCTCCCTACATGTCCCTACTCTCTGTCTCCACCCCCGCTCTCTCTCCTTCTCCACCTGTAATTTCCTCAGGTCTGGAGTGTAAATGAAGCCACACAACACTGCAAGCCTCTTCTCCTGCCACGTTTATCTGACCACCGCTCTACCTCCTTCCCCCAACCATGGGCACTGGTAGCCAATCTATCAGTTTATCACTGCTACTTCATCACCGTGACTCCTGGCAGCTAAATACAAGCTTCCAAATCCTGCTACTACACACACACATCTGCAGTGTTGTGAAGCGTGGGCGAGCGGTGTGTATCGGGTAAACAGGTGCAGCCTGGGGCAAAGCTCTATAAAGCTGCTGCTCCTCATGGAGAGCCCAGGCTTAGTGTTCACTGCTGGGACCATGGGTGACACGTGTGTGTGTGTGTGTGTGTGTGTGTGTGTGTGTGTGCGTGTGTGCGTGTGTGTGTGCGCGTGTGTGTGTGTGTACAGCAGTTGCAAACATTTTCCAATTGAGGTGGTACTGCCAGCAAACCATTAAGACAAACAAACTGGAATTTGAATATGTTTCCATGTTACAGAGCATGGTGCTCTAACAATGGGCTAATGTAGAGATCTGACACTAGTCGCCTCAATGTGAAAGGGCTAGAGAGGAGAGAGGAGGAGAGGGGACAAGAAGAGAGGAGAGAAGAGGGGTAGAGAAGAGAGGAGAGAAGAGGGGTAGAGAGGAGAGAAGAGGAGACAGAGGTAGAGAGGAGATAAGAGGAGAGGGGAAGAGAAGAGAGAAGAGGAGAGGGGAAGAGAAGAGAGAAGAGGAGAGGGGACTAGAAGAGAGAAGAGGAGAGGGGACGAGAAGAGAGGAGAGAAGAAGGGGTAAAGAGGAGAGAGGTAGAGAGCAGATAAGAGGAGAGGGGAAGAGAAGAGAGAAGAGGAGAGGGGAAAAGAAGAGAGAAGAGGAGTGGGGTAGAGAGAAGATAAGAGGTGTAGAGAGGAGAGAAGAGTGGAAGAGAGGATAGTAGAGGAGAGAGGAAGAGGAGAGTGGAAGAGAGAAGAGGAGAAGAAAGGGGAGAAGAGGGGTAGAGAGGAAAGTAGAGGAGAGTGGAAGTGAGGAAAGAAAAGGAGAGTGGAAGTGAGGAGAGAAGAGGGGAGTGGAAAAGAAGAGAGTGGAAGAGAGGAGAGAAGAAGGGGGAGGAAGAGAAGAGAGAAGAGGAGAGTGGTAGAGAGGAGAGAAAAGGAGAGTGGAAAAGAAGAGAAGAGGAGAGTGGAAGAGAGGAGAGAAGAGGAGGGAGGAAGAGGGGAGAGAAGAGGGTTAGAGAGGAGATAAGAGGAGAGTGAAAGAGAGGGGAGAATGAGAAGGGACAGGAAGAGAGGAGAGAAGAGGGGTAGAGAGGAGAGAAGAGGAGAGAGGAAGAGGATAGTGGAGGAGAGGAGTGAAGAGGAGAAGAGAGGGGAGAAGAAAAGTAGAGAGGAAGAAAAGGAGAGTGGAAGTGAGGAAAGAAGAGGAGAGGAAGTGAGGAGAGAAGAGGAGAGTGGAAGAGAAGAGGAGAGAAGAGAAGAGAAGAGAAGAGAGGAGGGAGGAAGAGAAGAGAGGAGAGGAGAGTGGAAGGGAGAAGAGAAGAGGAGTGAGGAAGAGAGGAGAGGAGTGAAGAAGAGGAGGGAGGAAGAGAGGAGTGAGGAAGAGAGGTGAGTGGAAGAGAGGAGAGAAGAGAGGAGAGGAGAGTGGAAGAGGCGAGAGAGGAGAAGAGAGGAGAGGAGAGAGGAGAGGAGAGTGGAAGAGAGGAGAGAAGAGGAGGGAGGAAGAGAAGAGAGGAGAGGAGAGTGGAAGAGAAGTGAGGAGAGAAGAGGAGGGAGGAAGAGAAGAGGAGGGAGGAAGAGAAAAGAGGAGAGGAGAGAAGAGTGGAAGAGAGGAGAGAAGAGGAGGGAGGAAGAGAAGAGAGGAGAAGAGAGTGGAAGAGAGGAGAGAAGAGGAGAGTGGAAGAGAGGAGAGAAGAGGAGGGAGGAAGAGAGGAGAGGAGAGTGGAAGAGAGGAGAGAGGAAGAGAGGAGAGAAGAAGAGAAGAGAGGGGAGAAGAAAAGTAGAGAGGAGATAAGAGGAGAGTGAAAGAGAGGGGAGAATGAGAAGGGACAGGAAGAGAGGAGAGAAGAGGGGTAGAGAGGAGAGAAGAGGAGAGAGGAAGAGGATAGTGGAGGAGAGGAGTGAAGAGGAGAAGAGAGGGGAGAAGAAAAGTAGAGAGGAAGAAAAGGAGAGTGGAAGTGAGGAAAGAAGAGGAGAGGAAGTGAGGAGAGAAGAGGAGAGTGGAAGAGAAGAGGAGAGAAGAGAAGGGAGGAAGAGAAGAGAGAAGGGTGGAAGAGAGGAGAGAAGAGGAGGGAGGAAGAGAAGAGAGGAGGGGAGAGTGGAAGAGAGGAGATAAGAGGAGAGTGGAAGAGAGGAGGGGAGGAGAGGGGACGAGAAGAGAGAAGAAGAGAGTGGAAGAGAGGAGAGAAGAGGGGTAAAGAGGAGATAAGAGGAGAGTGGAAGAGAGGGGAGAAAAGGAGAGAGGACGAGAAGAGATGAGAGAAGAGGGGTAGAGAGGAGAGAAGAGGAGAGGGGAAGGGAGAAGAGAAGAGGAGTGAGGAAGAGAGGAGAGGAGTGAAGAAGAGGAGGGAGGAAGAGAGGAGTGAGGAAGAGAGGTGAGTGGAAGAGAGGAGAGAAGAGAGGAGAGGAGAGTGGAAGAGGCGAGAGAGGAGAAGAGAGGAGAGGAGAGAGGAGAGGAGAGGAGGGAGGAAGAGAAGAGAGGAGAGGAGAGTGGAAGAGAAGTGAGGAGAGAAGAGGAGGGAGGAAGAGAAGAGGAGGGAGGAAGAGAAAAGAGGAGAGGAGAGAAGAGTGGAAGAGAGGAGAGAAGAGGAGGGAGGAAGAGAAGAGAGGAGAAGAGAGTGGAAGAGAGGAGAGAAGAGGAGAGTGGAAGAGAGGAGAGAAGAGGAGGGAGGAAGAGAGGAGAGGAGAGTGGAAGAGAGGAGAGAGGAAGAGAGGAGAGAAGAAGAGAAGAGAGGGGAGAAGAAAAGTAGAGAGGAAAGAAGAGGAGAGTGGAAGTGAGGAAAGAAGGGGATAGGAAGTGAGGAGAGAAAAGGAGGGAGGAAGAGAAGAGAGAAGAGGAGAGTAGAAGAGAAGAGAAGAGAGGAGAGGAGAGGAGAGGAGAGGAGAGGAGAGGAGAGGAGAGGAGAGGAGAGGAGAGGAGAGGAGAGGAGAGGAGAGGAGAGGAGAGGAGAGTGGAAGATAACATGGAGCTGCAGAGAAGGGAAAGAGGGAGGAGCGGGTGAGGCAGCAGAACAAGAAAGCGAGCGAGTGGGGAAAGAGAGAGATGCCTGGCAGGCCTGCAGATGTCTGGCAGTGATGTTCGAGGCAGGCATGCAGCAGTGTAGAGTGGAGGGAGAAGGAGAGGGAAAGGGAGCGGCGGTGTTGTGGCTGCCAGACAGCGGCTAAGTGATTAGGGACGCGCAGCGTAACCCTGCGCCATATTTAGCCACGGCGGGGCGCTGGGGACCCAGTGCTCCCCTTGAGGGCCAGCACCAGATGTTGGGAACTGTTGTGACACGCATGGTGGAGCAGGGTGGCACAGCAAGCCTGGGTTCCTGCAAGGATAACAGTTTGTTTACCCCGGCCTCCCTCCTTCACAGAGATGGAGACAGTGATAGACACATACAGTACAATCTCTCTTCACCCTCTCCTCTCCCTACAGATGCTACGCTAACAAGTGTCCCCATTAGTAATCCCTACTTCCTCTCTCTCTCTCTCTCTCTCTCTCTCTCTCCAGGATGCTCGGCCAGGGTCTGACCAAGATAAAGTTTTGACTGGCAGGACCATTTGTTTTAATCAGGTGTTTGCAGATGCTTCCCTGACCTCCATTAGTTACAATTTTAATTGAAATTAACCCCCACTACTACCCCAATTAACCCTCCTCCCCCCTTGCGAGTGCACACAACACTCCCAGCATCTGTTCAAGGGGACCGGGGTCGGGTGAGCCGAGTGAGGAGAGTTGGACACAGCGTGACCACAGACGGTGACACTGTTTGGTTCGTTGCCACTGTAGAGAGAGAGGTGGATATCAGGTTGAGTACACACTGACTGTTCCGGGCTCTCCATCTGGCCCCGGGTGGTCTTCTCTTTCTACCTTGTCCCTGAGCACCACTACAGAGGGCTCAGTCTGGGCCAGCGGGAGGGAAAGAGGGAAAGATGGAGAGAAGGTGGGAGGGAGACGGTGAGATGGTGATAATTACGCTGTGGTTCATATCTTAAGCTATCCTTCTTCAGATGAGACTGTATAGGAGTGTAGCCCAGAGCATGCATGGGTTTTCTAGTCTGTGGGGACTATGGTGGGAGAGGCTGTTATTCAGCTGTCCTCCTATACTGGTACAGATGTTGTGTAGGTAGATGGCAGGTGGATTTTTTTATCCTCTCTCCCTGCATCACCAAACAGGTGGGGTACCATCTCCCTCAGCCCCGCATCATTCCAGCTCACCAACCCTGCCTTGAGCACATGATACACTAGCAGGGGGTGCACCATGCCAACTTTGAGACAACAGTGGACCCCTTCACTGCCCTCCCCTTCATCTGTGTCCCCTCCCTCAAGTCTTCAAATCTAATCAATCAGATTTTATGGGTCAAATACACATGGTTAGCAGATGTTATTGCGAGTGTTGCAAAATGCTCATGCTTCTAGATCCAATATTGTAGCAGTATCTAACAGGTAATATCTAACAATTCCACAACAACTACCTAATACACACAATCTAAGTAAAGGAATGGGATAAGAATATATAAATATTAAATATACGGATGAGTAGTGACAGAGCGGCTAAGATGCAATAGATAGTGTAGTATACAGTACATACATATGAGATAAGTAATGTGAGATATGTAAACATTCCAGCAGCATACCACCCTGCATCCCACTGCTGACTTGCTTCTGAAGCTACGCAGGGTTGGTCCTGGTTGGTCCCTGGATGGGAGACCAGGTGGTGTTGGAGGGCCAGTAGGAGGCACTCTTTCCTCTGGTCTAAAAAAAATATTCGATATCATAGGGAAGTGATTGGGGACACTGCTCTGTGTAGGGTGCTGTCTTTCGGATGGGAAGTTAAACAGGTGTCCTGACTCTCTGAGGTCATTAAAGATCCCATGGTACTTATTGTAAGAGTAGGGATGTTAACCCCAGTGTCCTGGCTAAATTCCCAATTTATTAAAGTGACCAATGATATTACATCGGTAGGTAGGTATCAGGCTCTCTGTGCTACTGATGGCTGTTTAACAATCTGATGGCCTTGAGATAGAAGCTGTTTTTCAATCTCTCTGTCCCAGCTTTGATGCACCTGTACTGACCCCTTCTTCTGGATGGAAGAGGGGTGAACAGGCAGTGGCTCGGGTGGTTATCGTCCTTGATTATATTTTTTGCCTTCCTGTGACATCAGGTGTTGTAGGTGTCCTGGAGGGAACCAGTGATGAATTGTGCAGACCGCACCACCCTCTGGAGAGCCCTGTGGCTGTGGGCGGTGCAGTTGCCGTACCTGGTGGTGATGCAGCCCGACAGGATGCTCTTGATATTTCACCTGTAAAAGTTAGTGAGGGTTTTCGGTGACAAGCCACATTTTTTCAGCCACCTGAGGTTGAAGAGGTGCTGGTGCGCCTTCTTCACCACGTTGTCTGTGTGCGTGGACCATTTCAGATATGTTGGTGATATGTACCGAGGTACTTAAATCTTTCCACTTCCACTGCTGTCCCGTCGATGTGAATAGGGGGGTGCTCCCTTGGCTGTTTCCTGAAGTCCACGATCATCTCTTTTGTTTTGCTGACATTGAGTGTGGGGTTATTTTCCTGACACCACACTCCGAGGGCCCTCACCTCCTCCCTGTAGGCCGTCTCGTCGTTGTTGGTAATCAAGCCTACCACTGTTAAGTCGTCTGCAAACTTGATGATTGAGTTGGAGGTGTGTATGGCCACGCAGTCATGGGTGAACAGGGAGTACAGGAGGGTGCTGAGAACGCACCCTTGTGGGACCCCAGTGTTGCGGATCAGCGGAGTGTAGATGTTGTTTCCTACCTTCACCACCTGGGGGCGGCCCGTCAGGAAGTCCAGGACCAAGTTGCACAGGGCGGGGTCGAGGCCCAGGGTCTCGAGCTTAACGACATGTTTGGAGGGTTCTATGGTGTTAAATGCTGAGCTGTAATCGATGAACAGCATTCTTACATAGGTATTCCTCTTGTCCAGGTGGGTTAGGGCAGTGTGCAGTGTGATTGCGATTGCGTCGTCTGTGGACCTATTGGGGCGATTAGCAAATTGAAGTGGGTTTAGGGCGACAGGTAAGGTGGAGGTGATATAATCCTTGACTAGTCTCTCAAATCACTTTATGATGACAGATGTGAGTGCTATGGAGCGACAGTCATTTAGTTCAGTTACCTTGGCTTTCATGGGAACAGCAACAATGGTGGCCATCTTGAAGCATGTGGGAACAGCAGACTGGGATAGGGACTGATTTAATATGTCCGTAAACACACCAGCCAGCAGGTCTGCACATGTGCTGAAGACATGGCTAGGGATGCCATCTGGGCCATCAGCCTTGCGAGGGTTAACATGTTTAAATGTTTTACTCACGTCAGCCACGGAAATGGAAAGCCCACAGTCTTTGGTAGCGGTTAGTGTCGGTGGCACTGTATTGTCCTCAAAGCGCGCAAAGAAGTTGTTCAATTTGTCTGGAAGCAAGACGTCAATGTCCGTGACAGGGCTGGTTTTCTTTTTTAAATCCGTGATTGTCTGTTGACCCTGCCACATATGTCTTGTGTTTGAGCCATTGAATTGAGACTCCACTTTGTCTCAATACTGATACTTTGCTTGTTTGATTGCCTTACGGTGGGAATACTGTTTGTATTCGTCCATATTCCAACTTGCCTTGCCATGATTAAAAGCAGTTTTGTGCGAATGCTGCCACCAGTCCACGGTTTCTGGTTAGGGAAGGTTTTAATGGTCACAGTGGGTACAACATCTTCTATACACTTCCTTATAAACTTGTTCACCCCAGCTACAATAAATGCAGCCTCAGGATATGTGGTTTCCAGTTTGCATAAAGTCGAGTGAAGTTCCTTGATGGCTGTCTTGGTATCCACATGCGGGGGAATATACATGGCTGTGACAATAATGGAGGAGAGTTCTCTTGGGAGATAATATGGTCTGCATTTGATTGTGAGGAATTCTAGGTCAGCTGAACAAAAGGACTTGAGTTCCTGTATGTTGTTACAATTCCACCATGAGTCGTTAATCATGAAACATACACCCCGCCCTTCTTCTTACCGGAGAGATGAACTGAAAATCCCATTGGCTGTACTGACTCCGACAGCATGTCCCAAGCTAGCCATGTTTCCGTGAAACAGAGTATGTTACAATCCCGGATATCTCTTTGGAAAGCAACTCTTGCCCTAACTTCTTTCTTAACTAGGGACCGGACATTAGCGAGTAATATAGTCAGAAGCGATGGGTGGTGTGCACGCATCTGAAGCCTCACTTGAAGACCGCTCCGCCACCCTCTTCTACGGCGGTGTTTTTTTGGATCGGCCTCTAGAATCAGTTCGCATGCCCTGGGAGGTGCAGAACAAGGATCCGCTTTGGGAAAGTCGTATTCCTGGTCGTAGTGCTGGTTGTGCTGGTAAGTTGACGTCTCTCTGATATCCAATAGATCTTCCCACGTGTATGTAATAACACTTAAGGTTTTCTGGGCTAACAATGTAAGAGATAATACATAAAAAAATACTGCACAGTTTCCTAAGGAATAGAAGCGAAGCTGCCATCTCTATCAGCGCCATCTTTACTAGTCCGGAATGGGGTGGGGTGGGAGGGTACTGAACAGGGAGATGGAGTTAGGGAGGGAGGGTACTGAACAGGTAGAAGTGGTCAGGGAGGGAGGGTAAGGAACAGGGAGAAGGGGAAGGGTACTGAACAGGGAGAAAGGGTGAGGGAGGGAGGGTACTGAACAGGGAGAAAGGGTGAGGTAGGGTGCTGAACAGGGAGAAAGGGTGATGTAGGGTACTGTACAGGGAGAAGGGGAAGTGAGGGTACTTAACAGGGAGAAGGGGGGAGGTACTGAACAGGGAGAAGGGGTGAGCGAGTGTTCTGAACAGGGATAAGGGGTAAGCGAGAGTACTGAACAGGGAGAAGGGTGAGGTACTGAACAGGGAGAAGGGGTGAGCGAGTGTTCTGAACAGGGAGAAGGGGTGAGCGAGTGTTCTGAACAGGGATAAGGGGTGAGCGAGAGTACTGAACAGGGAGAAAGGTGAGGTAGAGTACTGTACAGGGAAAGGGGAGAGGGAGGGAGGGTACTGAACAGGGAGAAGGGGTGAGTTAGGGTACTGAACGGGGAAAGGGGAGCGGGAGGGAGGGAGGGTATGGTGTCCTGTAAAGGACAAAAGGATTGTGGACCTGCCTCCTGCCTTTTGTAGTCACACATAGTCATCCCTCATGTAGGACCTCCCACCCTTCAGACTGTCCCTTACCTAACCCCACCTAACCCTCCCAGCCCCCAGCACAGTCTGTCTAGGGACCAGAGCCTCAGAGTGGAGGGAATGGAGAGGGTGTGGGGTGATGGGGTGAGAGGTCCGGGGACAGACCCTAGGTGGGCTATGCCCTTGTGCAAGGTGCTTCATCTGAACGGCATCCCCTCAGCTCCAAGTCCTCAATATAGGCACTACAACAATGGAGTCAGGAGAGGCCAGTATGTTTCTGAATAAATTGTATGTTACAGCATTATACACCACCTTAACAAATGGTCCAGGAGGAGATTGGAATTTCAAATAAACATAATTAAAACATATTGAAACATTGAAACAACATCATTAAGCAAAGAAGTAAATGGTACTGTATATAGTGGCTGAGCAAAGGAGTGGTGAATATTCACTGTCAGTAAGAAATAGCTTATCTAAACCCTATAACCCCTGATCCAAGTCTGATAAACCTCGCCTGTCTGGCGAAGCTGGTACATGCTAACTCGTTCATTGGTGGACGAATAGTTTGTTTGTCTCTATGGCCACAATATCCCGTCCTCGCGCCTGTAAAAAAAAATACACTTCCTTTTTAATACGTTGACCTACCTAGAAATATTTCCCAGTTTTGGAATCCCAATCAGGGGCTTCCATCGCGCTGGCCACATCCATCGGGGGAACAAATTACAGTGGGGATTAGGATTGGGAGGAATAACCCAGTGTTTTATCAGCAAGGCCATGTACCAGCACAGAGCGAGCTGCTTATATTTCAGGTAAACATAATCCAGATTCTGCTCTCTGGGGGTAGATTCAATTAAGATACAGGACAACTTTGTTAATGCGGCCGTATCTTAATACCCCTGCTATGACTGGTAATTAATCTAGGTTTAGGGGTGGAGCTAAACTAGGAGCCAGGGACAGGAACAGAGAAGGATTATACTAGTGCTGTTTCTGCTGTTTCTGCTGTTGCTTCTGCTGCTTTTGTTGCTGCTGTTGCTGATGTTGCTGCTCTTGTTGCTGCTGTTGCTGCTGTTGCTGACGTTGCTGCTGTTGCTGATGTTGCTGCTGTTGCTGATGTTGCTGCTGTTGCTGCTGTTTCTGCTGTTTCTGCTGTTTCTGCTGTTGCTGCCGTTTCTGCTGTTTCTGCTGTTGCTGATGCTTTTGCTGCTGTTGCTGATGTTGGTGCTGTTGCTGATGTTGCTGCTGTTGCTGATGTTGCTGCTGTTGCTGATGTTGCTGCTGTTTCTGCTGTTGCTGACGTTGCTGCTGTTGCTGATGTTGCTGATGTTGGTGCTGTTGCTGATGTTGTTGCTGATGTTGGTGCTGATGCTGTTGCTGAGGTTGCTGATGTTGTTGCTGTTGGTGATGTTGCTGCTGTTGCTGCTGCTGTTGCTGCTGTTGCTGATTATGGTGCTGTTGCTAATAATGGTGCTGTTGCTACTGTTGCTTCTGTTGTTGCTGCTGATGTTGCTGTTGATGCTGTTGTTGCTGCTATGGCTACTATGGCTGGGACTGGCAGAAGACTGTAGAGAAGTGTGTCAGTGTTATGTTGATCCTGGGCTCCACTGTGTATGCTGACTTCCTTTCTGCTGGACATTCCATCAATGTTACAGTCATTGGTATATGTTCTTGATTAAAGGCAACAGAGGCCATTATGAGATGTGTATCTAGTATTAGTTGACCATCAATGGTAGGGAGGGACCCAACACCCTTAACCCCAGGAGTTGGTCATCAGCACAACTCCCACCTCACTGGATCTCCAGATAGCCACTCCCATATCCCATGGACGTGTGATGAGACGAACAGAGTGACTATGTTCTTCCCTCTGGATGTCAATACAGTATGTACCCACTGGGCACAGAGGTCATTTCAACATCTAGTTTTGATTTAGGTTTGGTTGAGTTGTCAACTAATGTGCATTCGACATGAAATCAACCAACAGATGTTGCCTTGTTATTGGATTAAGGTTAATAGTAATGTGAAAAAAATAATTATCTTATGTTGAAGACTTTTTGCAAATCCAAGTTTTCCACATTGATTCAACGTCATCACATAGAATTGTTTTTGTTCAAATGACATGGAAACAACGTTGATTAAACCAGTTTTTGCCCAGTGGGTATTGACAGTGACAGGTATTGACAGTGACCGTCTGGTATTATAACAGGACATTAAAAGTGGTTCCGTGGAGGGGAGAGCTCTCTGGCTCTGTGGACTGAAGCCCTGGTAGACCACAGAGACTCTGAGTCTTATTCAGATGATGTGCTGCAGATGCTTGTCCTTGAAGAAAGTGAATTAGAGGCCGCACCAAGTCAAAGGGAAAGGGGAGAAGGAGAGAAAGCAATAGAGAAATAGTGAGAGAGAGAAGATAGGGATAGAGAGGTAAAAAAAGCAAAGCCCGAGTTGTTCACAGGGAGGCTGATGTACGGAGCACTGACTCTGACAAAAGTGTAACCACAGGACGAAGCAGACAATCCCCTCTTCAGGAAACAGAGATCAAAGGATTTAAGTAGTCAGGTCTTGTTCCATGCAATTCAACAGCTAGGCATCCTGCTCTACTTTACTTTTTACTCCATGTTGAGTTTCTAGCTCCCAGCGCGAGCGGAGATAGAGCATCGGAGCTTTGGCACAAAGCTTGAACAGCATTCCCGGGAAGCTTTGTAATTACCATAAAAAAATGAATGTCCTTGGAAAAGCATGGGATTTTGTTAGAAGGTGATGATGACAAACATTTCTTACAGTGAAAGAATGCTCAATGCTTTTGTTCTCTCAAGGCCTCAAATTCCTCTTAGTCCATACTTAAAACAGTAATTTTGGCCATTTCTAAATGATTGCTCCCTCTCTCAAACTTTCAATTGTGATTGGAGCTTCCCTTTTCGCTGTTGTTTTCGTCTTCATCCTAATAGTCCTCATCATCCTCACAGAAGACATATGGACAAACCCTTCAGCCTACTTTTGAACTGTGGTCACATACTGTACGCACTAAACACGCAGACATTGTCCATGCCCTCATTTACTGAGACATTATTTCTGCAGCTACAACGTTCTATATGGAAAAGAAAAAGGAAAGATAATATACAGTTGTTCCAATAGGAAGCTATGAGGACAAGTCTCCACCGACATGGAGCAGCAGAAGATTAGACATCTCCAGGGAGAACGAGTGTGTTCACCACCTAATAACAGTTGGGAGAGAGTAAGAGGGTGTACCGTTAGTATTGACAACACGAAAGATAGAGGAGTGGGAGGTTAGAGGCATGCAGTAGGGACACATCTCTGTGTGTAGACAGCAATAAATAGATAGGGAGGGGAAAGACTGACAGAGACAAAGAATAAAGAATGAAGAGAGAATAATCGAGGCATTACAAGAATGCAGAACCACACAGAGGCAGAAAGAAGATGGGAAGGAGAGAGGAGAGGACAGAGGAGATGAGGGAAGAGGGGCAGGGTAATTTATTATTTGTCTTGTTTTTACAAACGCCGTTCTCAGAGACATTCAATTTATTCCCGAGTGCCGGAGCAGTGACGTCTTGGCATGAAGGGACGTCACGTCAGCACCATGGAGAGACATGCCTGTCCAACAGCATCACAATACCTCAGAGTCCCTACAACCTCCACATGAGACAGGGAGAGAGAGAGAGAGAGGGGGGGGGGGGTAGAGGGGGAGAGAGCGAGAGAGAGAGAGAGAGAGAGAGAGAGAGAGAGAGAGAGATAGAGAGAGAGGGGGGTAGAGCGAGAGAGCGAGAGAGCGAGAGAGGGGGGTAGAGCGAGAGAGCGAGAGAGCGAGAGAGCGAGAGAGCGAGAGAGAGAGAGAGGGGGGTAGAGCGAGAGAGCGAGAGAGCGAGAGAGAGAGAGAGGGGGGTAGAGCGAGAGAGCGAGAGAGCGAGAGAGAGAGAGAGGGGGGTAGAGCGAGAGAGCGAGAGAGCGAGAGAGAGAGAGAGGGGGGTAGAGCGAGAGAGCGAGAGAGCGAGAGAGAGAGAGAGCGAGCGAGAGAGCGAGAGAGAGAGAGAGAGAGAGAGAAAGGAGAGAGAGGGGGGGGTAGAGGGGGAGAGAGTGAGAGAGAGAGAGAGAGAGAGAGAGAGAGAGAGAGAGAGAGAGAGAGAGAGATGGTCTGGGCCTAAACCACACAAAAATAACACTAGACACTATGGAACACAAAGCTTTTACTATCTCGTCCTGCAATATACGAGGTCTGAGATCATCTGCTTTTGGCCTAAAGAGCAGGAACCCAGACTTCAAAGAAATTGGAAATACATCCTACAAAAAAACATGGTATGGAGACGGACCCACTGGTTGCCCTCTAAGTTACAGAGAGCTGTTAGTCCCATCCACCAAACTATAGCAGACTTAACCCACTCTTCTAAATTAGTCAAAACAGGAAAATGTTACATCTGGATAGAAATTAATAAGGAAATGATCTCAACCGAGAACGATGTCCTCATGTGTGCTACCTATATCCACGCAATAAAATCCCCATACTTTAATAAAGACAGCTTCTCCATCCTGGAGGGGGAAATCAATCATTTCCAGGCCCAGGGACATGTACTAGTCTGTGGCTACCTAAATGCCAGAACTGGACAAAAACCTGACACCCTCAGCACACAGGGGGACAAACACCTACCAGGAGGTGACAGCACACCACTGACACCCCTATCAAATCACAGGAAAATCACACACTACTTGAACAGAGCTATGCTCAATCATGAGGCATCAAACTGAATAATGTTAAGAAATGCTATAGATGGAAGGAAACTAGTATGGAAATCTACCAAAAAACAATTAGACAACAACAAATTCGAATCCCTTCTAGATAATTTCCTGGACAAAACATTTCACTGTAATAGTGAAGGTGTAAACTTGGCAGTAGAAAACCTAAACAGTATATTTGACCTCTCAGCTTCCCTATCAAATAAAAAAATGTTAAGCAGACAACCTAAGAAAATTAACAGCAATGACAAACGGTTTGAAGAAGAATGCAAAAACCTAAGAAAGAAATTGAGAAACCTATCCAACCAAAAACATAAAGACCCAGAAAACCTGAGCCTACGCCTTAACTATTGTACAGAAATGCTCTACAGAAAAAGAAGGAGCAGCACGTCAGAAATCACCTCAATGTAACTGAAGAATTCATAGAATCTAATCTGCTTTTTGTTCTATGTTGCTCTGTCTGTATGCTATGTCTTGTTTGTTCTATGTTGCTCTGCGTGTGCTCACTGCTCAATGATTGTCTATATTGTAATTGTTTTTAATAACCTGCCCAGGGACTGCGGTTGAAAATTAGCCGGCTGGCTAAAACCCGCACTTTTACTGAAACGCTGATTAATGTGCACTGTCCATGTAAAAGTAAATAAACGCAAACTCAACCACTTCTGGGAAAACAGAAAACGCTAAACAAACAACACGAAGAGTTATCTATCCAAAACAGAGATTTATGGATAAACCACTTTTCCAATGTTTTTGGCTCTTTAAGAACCAATAGTAAAAATATATACATGATCAAATACACATTTTAAAATCAACTTTAAAAGACTACCAGAACACACTGGATTCTCCAATTACATTGAATGAACTACAGAACAAAATACAAACCCTCCAAACAAAAAAGGCCTGTGGGGTTGATGGTATCATTAATGAAATTTAAAAAAAATACAGACCACAAATTCCAATTGGCTATACTGAAACTCTGTAACATCATCCTCTGCATTATAATTAATAGCAAACACATTTCCTCTGCAAAAACAATGTACTGAGCAAATGTCAAATAGTATTTTTACCAAATTACTTTATGACAATCCACGTATTCACCCTGCACACCATAATTGACAAGCAAACAAACCAAAACAAAGGCAAAGGCAAAGTATTCTCATGCTTTGTTGATTTCAAAAAAGCTTTCGACTCAATATTGCATGACGGTCTTCTTTACAAATTGATGGAAAGTGGTCTTGGGGGAAAAACGAACAACATTATAAAATCCATGTACACAAACAAAAATTGGCAAAAAACACACACATTTCATTACACAGGGCCGGGGGGTGAGACAGGGATGAAGCTTAAGCCTCACCCTCTTCAACATATATATATAGCAACAAATTGGTGAAGGCAATAGAACAGTCTGCAACACCTGGCCTCACCCTACTAGAATCTGAAGTCAAATGTCTACTGTTTACTGATGAAATGGTGTCTCTGTCACCAACTAAAGAGGACCTACAGCAGCACTTAGATCTTCTGCACAGATTCTGTCAGACCTGGGCCCTGACAGTAAATCTCAGGAAGACAAAGATAATAGTGTTTCCGTACCCCTTCAAACATTCAACCTCCAGCTGCACACCCCTTCTAGCACCATGGTCAGCGCACTCTCAAATATTTTTTGCCATCATTGTAAGCCTGCCACACACTCTATATGATACATTTATTAAACATAAGAATAAGTGTGAGTTTGTCACAACCCGGCTCGTGGGAAGTGACAAAGAGCTCTTATAGGACCAGGGCACAAATAATAATATCATATTAATCTAAAATGTTGCTCTTTGTTTAGACATCTTAAATATAAAACTCTATTTGTTAATTGAAAATTTGCAATAACTCACCACGGGTTAATGAGAAGGGTGCGCTTGAAAAGATGCACATAACTCACCACGGGTTAATGAGAAGGGTGCACTTGAAAAGATGCACATAACTCACCACGGGTTAGAAATGAAAGGGATAACGAATCCTGTTGTTTGTGTCATCCGTTTCGGAAAAGTAACTGCGTATTTGCACACCCAACTCACTCAGGTGCTGCTCTATATTACATTTAACATTGTCTGTAAGCTTGAGTTAATTTGCACACAAAAAATCATACAATAATGGAAAGACCTGTGTGTTGTCCTTTTTAATGCAGACAGAGAAGAGCTCCAACTTCTTTATCATAGCCTCAATTTTTTCAAAAATGTAGTTGTGGAGAATCCCTGTAATCCTAGTTTCAGATCATTCAGGCAAGAAAAAACATCACCCAGATAGGCCAGTCGTGTGAGAAACTCATCATCATGCAAGTGGTCAGACAAGTGAAAATGATGGTCAGTAATGAAAACTTCAAACCAGTCTCTCAATTTAAAAAAAATTGTCAATACTTTGCCCTTGATAACCAGCGCACTTCTGTATGTTGTCCAAGCATTACATGGTCGCTGCACATATCATTGCATATTGCAGAAAATACACAAGAGTTCAGGGGCCTTGCTTTAACAAAGTTAACCATTTTCACTGTTGCGTCCAAAACGTCTTTCAAGCTGTCAGTCATTACTTTGGCAGCAAGAGCCTCTCGGTGGATGCTGCAGTGTACCCAAGTGGCGTCGGAAGCAACTGCTTGCACACGCGTTACCACTCCACTATGTCTCCCTGTCATGGCTTTTGCACCATCAGTACAGATACCAACACATCTTGACCACCAAAGTCCATTTGATGTCACAAAGCTGTCCAATACATAAAAAATATCCTCTCATGTTGTCCTGGTTTCCAGTGGTTTGCAGAGAGGATGTCTTCCTTAATTGACCCCCCATAAAAGTAATGGACATATACTGTGCCAGGAGCTGTGCCAGGCCCGCCACGTCTATTGACTCATCCAGCTGTAATGCATATAATTCACTGGCTTGTATTCGAAACAGTAATTGTTTCAAACCATTTCCTGCATGTCACTGATGTGTCGTGAAACAGTGCTGTTTGATGGAGTAATTGTCTGTATAGTTTTTTGGGGCCTTTTCCCCCAGCATTGTCCCAGCCATATCCATGGTTGCAGGAAGAATTAAGTCCTCCACAATTGTATGGGTCTTGCATGTCCTAGCCACTCGGTAGCTCACCATATAAGACACTACTAGCCCCTTCTTATTAATGGTATCTGTTGCTTTTATACATGTCTTACTACTAGAAAGTCATCTTAATTGTCTCTCAAAAAACTCCTGTGGCTTATTTTTCAAATTGGCATATTTTGTTTCAAAATGTCTGTGCAAGAGTGAACATTTCATTGAGTTGTGAGATAGTACTTTTGCACATATAACACACTGTGGCTGCGGAAAGGCACCACTCCCAATATAAGTGAACCCCAAACCAATGTAGTTCTCATCATATTTGCGCCTCTTCGATGGTCCAACGTCCCTGTCTGTTGTTTTCCAGGGTAAAGGGAGCAGTAGCTTTTCGGATGCATCAGATGTCCATGCTAGCTGGGCTATCAACAAATGTAGAATTACTGATGCTAGCATTGGATGTGCTCATGGAAGCAAAACAACTTGTGTTGTCGACAGGTGCAGGTGTGGTACTGCTGGTAGTAGCAGTACTACCAGTAGAGCTGGTATGTGTCTCTATGGACGCAGGCCTTACTTTTTAAGCATTTATACATTTTTGAGCAAACGGAATGAGCAGCAGCTACGTTTGGCTACACATGGACTGTTAGTGGAATTTCCTCGAGAGAGTAAAGGTTCATGTGATTGGATGTTAATTATTTGACAAGGCTACCTGTATTTGACATTGTGCTGTTATTTCGCCGAACACTAGATGGTTTCACTTTATTTTTTGCAGTGAAACAAGGCTATTCTCGTGAGAAAAAAAACTCACCCATATGTATAGTTGGAAAATTGGACTGTTTGAAAATGTGAGGAACATTAAATATATATATATATATTTTTTTAATTTGTTATTTTTACAAATTTGAATCACATTTTTATTTGGTGTACCCCAATGGCATTGCGCGTACCCCTGGGGAAGGCATACCCCAGTTTTGGAATACCTGCCTTAGAGCACACCAAAAACTATACATACCTTGGCCTAAGCATCTGCGCCACAGTTAACTTACACAAGGATGTGAACGATCTGAGAGGCATGGCAAGAAGGGCCTTCTATCCCATCAAAATAAATATTTCATTTGACATACCAATTAGGATCTGGCAAAAGAATACTTGAATCAGTTATAGAACCCATTGCCCTTTATGGTTGTGAGGTCTGGGGTCTGCTCACCAACCAAGAATTCACAAAATGGGACAATCTGTGAAGATGGCACCGAAGAGGACAGCTGACGTTTTACGTGCTCCTAACCAATTGTGCTATTTTGTTTGTTTTTTATGCGTTGATTGTAAAAATATGATTTTTCTTTTACATATTTTGTACATAATGGTACATAATTGTATATAATGCTGCTGCTTACGACCAAAAACAACTTCTGTACATCAGAACAGCAATTACTCACCACCAACTGGAAAAAGTTTTTCCTTTAACGAGTCCGACAAGAAGGATATACTGCTCTCTCAGGAACAGACCCAAATCCCCAATCAGGTTTCAGGTAAGACCCAAGTGCAGATTGTGTAGAAGTAACAATGTTTTCTGCAACAACAGCGGCAGGCAAACGAAAGGTCAAGGCAGGCAGGAGTCGATAATCCAGAGTAGCGGCAAAGGTACCGGGCGGCAGGCAGGCTCAGGGTAAGGCAGAGGTGGGTAATCTAGAGGAGGGCAAAGGTACAGGTTGGCAGGCAGGCTCAGACTCAGGGTCAGGAGCAGGCAGAGTGGTGAGGCAGGTGGGTTCTGAGGCAGGACAAGCAAGGGTCAAAACCGGGAAGGCGAGCAAAGAGAGACTGGAATAAGCAGGAGCTGAGACACAAAATACTGGTTGACTTGAACAAACAAGACGAACTGGCAACAGACATACAGAGAACACAGGTATAAATACACAGGGGATAATGGGGAAGATGGGCGACACCAGGAGGCAATCACAAAGACAGGTGACACAGATCAGGGCGTGACATCCCGGTCAAGAAAAGATGGAGGAAAAGAGGACACAGAACGGGCTGCCTTCAGAGAATCCGTACGCGAGCGCGTAAACTCCCGCTGCCATCCGTTCTACTTGCTAACATGCAATAAAATTGATGACCTATGATTACGTTTATCCTACCAATGGGACATTAAGAACTGTAATAGTTTATGTTTCACCGAGTCATGGCTGAACGACAACACGGATAATATAGAGTTAGCGGGATTTTCCATGCACCAGCAGAACAGAGCAGCTACGTCTGGTAAGACGAGAGGTGGGGTCTGTGTCTTTTTGTCAATAACGGCTGGAGTACGATATCTAATATTAAAGAAGTCTCGAGGTATTGTTCGCCTGAGGTAGAGTACCTTATGATAAGCTCTAGAGCACACTAACTACCAAGAGAGTTCTCATCTTTATTATTTTGGAGCAGTCTATTTACCACCACAGACCAATGCTGGAACTAAGACAGCAGTCAACCAACTCTATAAGCAAACGAGAAAATGCTCATCCAGAAGCAGTGCTCCTAGTGGCCGGGGACTTTAATGCAAGCAAACTTAAATCAGTTTTACAACATTTTTACCAGCATGTCACATGTGCAACCAGAGGGGGAAAAAACTCTAGACCACGTTACTCCACACACAGAGAAGCATACAAAGCTCTCCCCCTCCCTCCATTTTACAAATCTGACCATAATTATATCCTCCTGATTCCTGCTTACAAGCAAAAACTAAAGCAGGAAGTACCAGTGACTCGCTCAATACCTAAATTGTCAGATGATGCGGGTGCTACGCTACAGGACTGTTTTTCTAGCACAGACTGGAATATGTACCGGATTCATCCAATGGCATTGAGGAGTTTAGCACCTCAGTCATCAGCTTCATCAATAAGTGCATCAATGACGACGTCCCCACATTGACCGTACGTACATATCCCAACCAGAAGCCATGGATTACAGGCAACATCCGCATCGAGCTAAAGGCTAGAGCTGCTGCTTACAAGGAGCGGGACACTAATCCGGACGCTTAAAAGAAATCCCGCTATGCCCTCTGATGAACCACCAAACAAGCAAAGCATCAATACAGGATTAGGATTTAATCCTGCTACACTGGCTCTGACGCTCATCGGATGTTGCAGGCCACCAAAACTATTAAGGACTACAGAAGGGAAACCCAGATGTGAGCTGCCCAGTGACACGAGCCTACCAGACGAGCTAAATTCCTTTACGCTAGCTTCGAGGCAAGCAACACTGAAGTATGCACTAGCTGTTCTGGATGACTGTGTGATAACGCTCTCAGTAGCCGATGTGAGCAAGATCATTAGCTTTTTGGTGACTGGGGGGCAGTATTGAGTAGCTTGGATGAATAAGGTGCCCAGAGTAAACTGCCTGCTATTCAGCCATAAGAGCTATAATATACATATAATTTGCATATTTGGATAGAAAACACTCTGAAATTTCAGAATGTTATCTTTAAAGTGGTGTAACATACTTGTATGCTTGATGAATTGTAATTATGTGATTTTTGTTGTTTTGAATTTGGCCCACTGCACTTTCACTGGCTGTTGGCGGGGTGGAATGCTACCGTCCCGAAAATCCCAGAGAGGTTAAACAGGTCAACCTTCACAAAGCCTCGGGGCCAGATGGATTGCAATGACGTTTACTCAAAGCATGCGCTGACCAACTGGCAAGTATCTTCACTGACATTTTCATCCTCTCCCTGACTGAATCTGTAATACCTACATGTTTCAAGCAGACCACCATAGTCCCTATGCCCAAGGAAGCGAAGGTAACCTGCCTACCTCTCCGTAGCACTCATGTCGGTAACCATGAAGTGCTTTGAAAGGCTGGTCATGGCTCACATCAACAGCATCCTCCTGTATAACCTAGACCCACTCCAATTCGCATGCTGCCCCAACAGATCCACAGATGACGCAATCTCAATCGCACTCCATGCTACCCTTTCCCACCTGGACAATGCCGTTCATTGACTGCAGCTCAGCATTCAACACCATAGTGCTCACGAATCTCATCACTATGCTAAGGATCCTGGAACTAAATACCTCCCTATGCAACTGGATCCTTCCTGACAGGCCGCCCCCAGGTGGTATGCAACAACATGTCTGCCATGCTGATCCTCAACACTGGGGCCCCTCAGGGGTATGAACTTAGTACCCTCCTATACTCACTGTTCACCCACGACTGCATGACCAAACAGTGGTAGGCCTGATTACCGAAAAAGATGGCACAGCCTATAGGGAGGAGGTAAGAGAACTGGCAGTGTAGTGCCAGGACAACAACCTCTGCCTCAATGTGAGCAAGACAAATGAGTCGATCGTGGACTCCGGGAAAAGAAGGGCCGAACAGGCCCCTATTTAACATCAACGGGGCTGCAGTGGAGCGGGTCGAGGGTTTCAAGTTCCTTGGTGTCCACATCACCAACGAACAATCATGGTCCCAACACACCAAGACAGTCGTGAAAAGGGCATGACAAAACATTTTCCGCCTTAGGAGACTGAAAAGATTTGACATGGGACCCAAGATCCTCAAAAAGTGCTACAGCTGCACCATCAAGAGCATCCTGACCGGTTGCAACACCGCCTGGTATGGCAACTGCTCGGCATCTGACCATAAGGCGCTACAGAGGGTTGTGCGCACTGCCCAATACATCACTGGGTCCAAGCTTCAAGCCACCCAGGACCTACAGTTGAAATCAGAAGTTTACATACACTTAGGTTGGAGTCATTAAAACTAATTTTTCACTCCACAAATGTTTTTTTTTGCTTTCAATCCACCACTCCACAAATGTCTTGTTAACAAACTATAGTTTTGGCAAGCCGGTTAGGACATCCACTTTGTGCATGACACAAGCCATTTTCCCCACTATTGTGTACAGACAGATTATTTCACTTATAATTCTTTGTATCATAATTCCAATGGATCAGAAGTTTACATACACTAAGTTGACTGTGCCTTCAAACAGCTTGGAGAAATCCCCCCAAAAATGATGGCTTTAGAAGTTTCTGATGGGCTAATTGACATAATTTGAGTCAATTGGAGGTGTACCTGTGGATATATTTCAAGGCCTACCTTCAAACTCAGTGCCTATTTGCTTGACATAATGGGAAAATCAAAAGAAATCAGCCAAGACCTAAAAAAAACAACAAAGTAGACCTCCACAAGTCTGGTTCATCCTTGGGAGCAATTTCCAAATGCCTGAAGGTACCACGTTCATCTGTACAAACAATAGTATGCAAGTATAAACACCATGGGACCTCGCAGCCGTCATACCTCTCAGGAAAGAGACACGTTCTGTCTCCTAGAGATGAACCTACTTTGGTACGAAAAGTGTAAATCAATCCCATAACAACAGCAAGGAACCTTATGAAGATGCTGAAGGAAACAGGTACAAAAGTATCTATATCCACAGTAAAACGAGTCTGATATCGACATAAGCTGACAGGTCGTACAGCAAAGAAGAAGCCACTGCTTCAAAACCGCCATAAGAAAAGCCAGACTACGGTTTGCAACTGCACATGAGGACAAAGATTGTCCTTTTTGGAGAAATGTCCTCTGGTCTGATGAAACAAAAATAGAACTGTTTGGCCATAATGACCATTGTTATGTTTGGAGGAAAAAGGGGGAGGCTTGCTTGCCAAAGAACACCATCCCAACCGTGAAGCACGGGGGTGGCAGCATCATGTTGTGAGGGTGCTTTGCTGCAAGAGGGACTGGTGCACTTCACAAAATAGACAGCATCATGAGGATGGAAAATCATGTGGATATATTGAAGCAACTTCTCAAGACATCAGTCAGGAAGTTGAAGTTTGGTCGCAAATGGGTCTTCCAAGTGGACAATGACCCCAAGTATACTTCCAAAGTTGTGGCAAAATGGCTTAAGGACAACAAGTCAAGGTATTGACTGACCCTGACCTCAATCCCATAAAACATTTGTGGGCAGAACTGAAAACCTGTGTATGTGCAAGGAGGCCTACAAGCCTGACTCAGGTACACCAGCTCTGTCAGGAGGAATGGGCCAGAATTCACCCAACTTATTGTGGGAAGCTTGTGGAAAGCTACCCAAAACGTTTGACCCAAGTTAAATAATTTAAAGGCAATGCAACTACTAATTGAGTGTATGTAAACTTCTGACCCACTGGGAATGTGATGAAATGTCAATGGAAAGCCCACAAAATTGTCAGAGACTCCAGTCACCTGATTCGTAGACTATTTTCTCTGCTACCGCACACAAAACAAACAGAACAAAAGGTTCCTTAACAACTTCTACCCACAAGCCATAAGACTGCTGAACAATTGACTACTACACTGACCCCCCCCCCCCCACCCGTTTGTTTCGTACACTGCTGATACTCACTGTTTATTACCTATGCATAGTCACTCACCCCTACCTACATGCACAAATTACCTCAACTAACCTGTAACCCCGCACACTGACTCGGTACCCCTTGTACTGTATATAGCCTCATTATTGTTATGTTATTGTGTGACTATAAAAAAAATATATACTTTTGTTTATTTGGTAAATATTTTCTTAACTCTTCTTGAACTGCACTGTTGGTTAAGGGCTTGTAAGTAAGCATTTCACGGTAAGCATGTGGAAAATAAAGTTTGATTTGAAACACCAAATTGAGACTCTGCATGCAGACTTCTGCAAAAATATCCCCCATGTACAATTGTAACACCAAATAATGTATGCAGAGCAGAATTAGGCTGATACCCGCTAATTAACAAAATGCAGAAAAGAGCCGTTAAATTCTGCTACAACCTAAAAGGAAGCGATAAACCTTCCATGACAAAGCGATCACCTACAGAGAACTGGAGAATAGCCCCCTAAGCAGGCTGGTCCTGTCACTCTGTTCACAAACAGACCTCATAGAGCCCCAGGACACAACCAAATCATGAGAAAACAAAAAGATAATTACTTGACAAATTGGAAACAATTTACTGAAAAACAGAGCAAACTAGAATGCTATTTGGCCCTAAACAGAGAGTGCACAGTGGCAAAATACCAGACCATTGTGACTGACCCAAAATTAAGGAAATCTTTGACTATGTATAGACTCAGTGAGCATAGCCTTGCTATTGAGAAAGGCCACCGAAGGCAGACCTGACTCTCAAGAGAAGACAGGCTATGTGCACACTGCTCACAAAATGAGGTGGAAACTGAGCTGCACTTCCGAACCTCTTGCCAAATATGTGACCGTTTTAGAGACATATATTTCCCTCAGATTACATAGACACACATGTCTATGTAAACTCCCATAGCTATTGGGTGAAATACCTCAGTGTACAATCAAGCAGCAAGATTTCTGACCTGTTGTCACAAGAAAAGGTCAACCAATGAAGAAACAACACCATTGTTAATACAACCTATATTTATGTTGATTTATTTTCCCTTTTGTACTTTAACTATTTGCACATCATTACAACACTGTAAATAGACATAATGTGACATTTGAAACAATTTTTTTTTTATTTTTATTTTTTTTATTGTTCTATTTCACTTGCTTTGTAATGTAAACATATGTTTGACATACAACAAAGCCCATTAAATAAATAAATATTTATATATATATATATAGTTACGAATCCCTTTTTGGCCCGACAGTCTAGGGGGGGATGGTAATGAGACGCGTAACATAACTCATGTAAATTATAATTGTGACAAAGTAAAAGTGTGAACGTAATAACCAGGACAACTGAAATAATACCGTCAAACTCAGGGTTTATTGTAAAACACACGGTAATGGGGGGGGGGGGAGCAGGAAAAGGGGCTGAGCTGGACCCAAGGAAAGAAACAAATATGCAAAAACACCCCTAAGCTAGACTAGCCTATTTCAACAACAGCTAACTAACCAAAAATACAGTGGGTGGTCCACCCAGTTCTAACTAGTGTTTTTAACAAAGTTTACCTACGGGTAGTGTATGCCCATGGGCGACTTGTCTTGGTTTCCCCTTTTCCCACCAGCAAACACCATAAGCAAAAACAATACTCACAGGAGATGACAAAGTGATATGGAGGTGCTCAAACAAAAGAGAGGTTAATACGCAAAGAGAGAGATCTACATACATGGCATTTACAAAGAGATTGAGCTACTGAAATCTATAAAGAATAGAGATCTACCAACATGGCATTACAAAGAGATTGTGCTCTCCTGAAATCTACAAAGAACAGCGATCTACCAACATGGCATTACAAAGATTGAGCTCTTGAACAAACAAATGATGGGGTTTTTAAACCATGGGGAAGGAACTGTGATAGGGTAGGAAACAGGAGGAGGTGTGTCTTCTGATTGATGGGTTGATTGTTGACTGATTGGGGAGTAATGATTTTCACCTGTGAGGGGAGAAGGAGAGAAAAGAAACACACACAGGATACACACAGACACAGGATACCTGTATCCGTAACACTCCCACCCTTAAAAGAGCAACCCTAGGGATTGCGACCACAGTATTACAATTAATACTCACAACAAAATTAATACTTACAACAACAACGTCAACCTTGCCAAAACATACAAAAATCATTTTTACACACGAGACAAAGCATCTGCCAACACATTATCTGAACCCTTTTTGTGGCGGATCTCCAAATTATAATTCTGTACAATCAGCGCCCAACGCATAAGGCGCTGGTTCTGGTTGTACATACGGTGGAGAAAAACTAAGGGGTTATGGTCAGTATACACAATCACTGGTAGGGCACTGGAACCAATGTATACTTCAAAGTATTGCAGAGCCAACAACAAAGCAAGAGCTTCTTGTTCTATTGTCGCATAGTTTGTTTGACATTTATTAAATTTACGGGAAAAATAACAAACAGGATGATCTACTCCACTCTTGTCCTGCTGCAGTAGAACAGCACCAGCACCTCTGGCACTAGCATCTACCTCAAGTTTGAATGGTTGTTCAAAATCCGGAGCAGCAAGTACAGGGGTACTACATAAGAGTGCTTTCGCAGATTCAAAAGCGCTCTTACATTCAGGGGACCACACAAATGGTCTAGAAATTTTTACAGAAGCTACGGTAGTAGCCAACTATCCCTAAAAAGCGGCGTAGCTCTCGTCTAGTGGTAGGTGCAGGGAATGCAGTTATAGCCAAGACCTTGGCATCAACAGGGCGCACCTGTCCATGGCCAACCTCTTTACCGAGATAGGTAACAGTAGCCTTCCCAAATTCGCACTTTGCCAAGTTCAGGGTTAGAGAAGCAGCTGCCAACCGTTCACATACTACCCTTAGCAAGTCAACATGATCTGACCACTCAGACGAATAAATCACTAGGTCATCAAGGTATGCACTACAATTAGGAACGCCAGCTAATACGGAGTTAACCAGTCGTTGGAAAGTGGCTGGTGCATTTCGCATCCCAAAAGCCATGACTGAGTACTGTAGGAAGTTGTCTGGGGTCACAAAGGCAGAAATCTCTGAAGCACGTGAAGTTAACGGAACCTGCCAGTAACCTTTTAAGAGGTCCAACTTGGTTACATACTTAGCAGCACCAATAGTGTCGATACAGTCGTCCAGTCTGGGTAACGGGAACGAATCTGGCATTGTGACAGAATTTACCTTTCGATAATCCGTACATAACCTGGACGTACCATCAGGTTTAGGAACCAGAATGCAAGGAGAACTCCAAGGGCTTGAACTTGGCTTAGCCAGGTCATTCTCCAACAAATATCTCACCTCATCCCTCATTATCTTCCTCTTGGAAGCGTTGATACGATATGGGTGTTGCTTGATAGGTGTAGCATTTCCAACATTAATGTCATGTTCCAACACATTTGTGCGAGTAGGAACGTCATTAAAGAGACATGGAAAACTGTGTAGTAGCCTCACAATATCATTAGCCTGTCCATCCGTTAAATGAACCAGACCTGACTGGATAGACAGCAGCATTTCTGAGTTGGGCAATCTAACACACTGCTGCTGAGTATTGCGCAACTCCAAGCCATCAACATCATCAATATGACAGTCCACTATCATCGCCGTAGTAGCAGAGGAGACAGCAGTACCTTCCTCTGTTTTTGAACTATCTAACTGTGTGATGGGTCGGGTGTGGTATGCTTTCAACATGTTAATGTGACACACACGAGATTGGCGTTTTCTATCAGGAGTTTGAAGCACATAGTCAGTTTCACTTATTTTCTTTTCAATTAAATAAGGACCAGAGAAACGAGCTGACAGTGAAGATCCTGGAACAGGTAATAACACCAGTACTTGGTCACCTGGCTGTAGTGGACGAGAAACAGCCTCTTTATCATAGTGTCTTTTCATGCTCCTCTGTGAGGAAGACAGAGCTTCCTTTGCGAGAGCACAAGCTTGGTGTAGGCGCTCACGAAAGCGACTAACATAGTCCAACACATTCTCATCTCTGGTACACAGCTCTTGGGACAAGAACTGTTCTTTAAGGACTTTCATTGGTCCTCTCACTGTGTGACCAAACACTAGTTCAGCCGGGCTGAAACCTAGGGACTCCTGCACAGTTTCACGAGCAGCAAACAAAACTAGAGGAACTCCCTCATCCCAATCTTTCTCAGATTCCAAACAATATTTACGTAGCATAGACTTCAGCGTCTGATGCCATCTTTCAAGCGCACCCTGAGACTCTGGGTGATAGGCGCTTGATACACGGTGCGTAATTGATAAGGATTTCAACACCTGCTTGAAGAGCTTGGATAGGAAATTGGTACCTTGATCGCTTTGTACCACCTTAGGTAACCCGAATGTCGTGAAGAATTTTATTAAGGCTTTACTCACTATCGGAGCTGTAATCCTTCTCAGAGGAATAGCCTCGGGGTATCTTGTAGCCATACACATTATCGTTAACAAAAACTGGTTACCCGATTTTGTCTTCGGTAACAGTCCGACACAATCAACCACCACATGCTCGAATGGTTCACCTATGACAGGTATGGGACAAAGAGGAGCGGGAGGAATAACCTGATTTGGTTTTCCTGTTATCTGACAGGTGTGGCATGTCCGACAGAACTGAGCCACATCTTGTTTTAAACCCGGCCAAAAAAAATGTCGAAGGATCCGATCATACGTCTTTGTAATTCCTAAATGACCAGACCACTGGTGATCATGAGCAAGGGATAACACATTTTGTCGAAAGGCTGTAGGAATCAGTATTTGGTAAACAGCATTCCAATCTCCACCCGCGTCAACATGGGATTTCCATTTACGCATGAGGAGATTACCATTAATGAAGTAAGCCACATTCTTCTTCTTCACCTCTTCTAACGAGACAACACTAGAAAAACATTTAGTAAGCTTGTTGTCAACCTTTTGGTTAGCAATCAGCTGCTCACGAGTGACTGGTAACTGTATTGCATCAGCAATAAGTTCAACGTTCTTTGATTCTTTCCTGGGCTGTTTGTCAGAGGTGATCAGCTTCTCAGAGGTATCACACAATCCATCCTCTTGATCATCCTCTTTGAACAGAACAGTGTTCGACAAATCTATCAAGTCACCATCTTGTAGTGCCTGAGCACGAGTGACAGCACAAGCGGGGAACACATGTGGATAACTCTGTGCCAGCTCATTCGAGAGAGAGTGGTCACTTTTATCCAATACTTCCAATACGGGTACTACCTTTCCTCCGGCAATATCGTTACCCATTATAAAGGTCACACCTTTCACTGGCAACTTAGGACGTACCCCCACTCTGAATATTCCACTGATTAACTCAGAGTGTACTTTCACAAAGTGCAACGGCACTGGGACAAAACCCATTTCAATACCCTGCACTAACACACTGGAACCACAGTATGTATCGTCAGATAAGGGCAACACATCAGACAATATAAACGACCGCGCCGCACCAGTATCTCTAAGGATTTTAACCGGACGCTGAGACGCTTCGTCATTCGCTAGGGACACAAACCCCTCGGAAATGAATGGTTCATAACTGCGGTCGGGGACTGAGTCTTTCAAACTACAGTTACCCTGAGGCACCTGTTATGTTGCAGACCTCACAACCGTACGAATTAGAGCAACACCTGTTGGTGGCTTGGCACGAAGAGGCATCCCTTGTTTGCGTTTAAGCAGGAAGCAATCATTAATCATATGTCCCACTTTATGACAATAGAAACAGGAACGCTCATTCTTCTGGCGTGCTTGATATACTACTGCGGGCCGACTAGGGCTAAAGGTAGGAAACTCAGTGGTTCTACTCTCAGTTTGAGCCGAAAACACACTCTTGTGCGTCAACACAAACTCGTCTGCCAACACAGACGCTTCTGCCAGGGAGGATACTTTCTGTTCGTTTAGGTAAACTACAATGCGTTCGGGTAAGCAATTTTTAAACTCTTCCAACAAGATTAACTCCCGGAGAGAGTTGAAATCAGTTACCTTACTAGCAGCATGCCATTTATCAAACAGATTTCCCTTGTCTCTAGCAAATTCCACATAAGTCTTACTAGAAGACTTTCTATGAGACCTAAATCTCTGTCGGTATGCCTCAGGCACAAGCTCATAGGCACGAAGAACAGTAGCTTTGACCACTTTATAATTCAAACTGTCCTCTAGAGGTAGCGCTGACAAAACCTCTTGGGCTTTACCAGTTAATTTACACTGAAGTAATAGGCACCATACCTCTTCAGGCCACTTCAATGCTACGGCTATACGCTCAAATACACAAAAATAGGAGTCAACCTCCGACTCTCTGAACAAAGGTACTAAGGCTATCTGCCTACTAATGTCAAACGTGTTTGAGGACACAGCAGGTGAGGACGGCTCACAAACAGGCACAGTAGGAACGAAGGCTAGCCTCGCTGTCTCTGCCTCCAGTTCCATCTGGCGCATTTTAAACGTCATCTGCCGCTGTTCTCTTTCTGCCTCAATTTTACACATCATCTGCCGTTGTTCTCTTTCTGCCTCAATTTTACACATCTCCAACTGGAGAGTCTCTCGCCTAATTTGGGCTCTCTCTTCCACCTCTAGTTGGAACTGTGCTAAACAGACATCCCTTCTGGCATCACCGTTTGACAGTGGGGAGAGTGGATCAAAATGGGACAATGTGGCTGGTGTTTTAGCCTCGCCCTCATTATCAGACACCAATGGGCTTACAGGAGCAGCAACATCCCCTACAGTGGTAGTATGCTCAGGCAGCGGTAACACAAGCACCTGCTCTTCCAACAATACATTTAACACTAGCTGTTTAACCTCCGCCTTAACTAAACTCTGCGAAATCGATACCGAATAATGGTCAGCCAAGGTCACTAAATCAACTCTACGACATTTATCAAAAACCTCCCACGAAGGATTATCCAAAAAGGACTTCAAATCAAAAGTAGCCATCTTACACTACTTCACAAGAGCCAACGAAAATAGCAAACACTAATGCTACTTCAGCTATGACGTTCAACACTGAACTATACCACTACAACAATCTACATGAGCGGCATGGGTGTCAGTAAAGACATATCCCGGATGAGGCTCCACTTATGTTACGAATCCCTTTTTGGCCCGACAGTCTAGGGGGGATGGTAATGAGACGCGTAACATAACTCATGTAAATTATAATTGTGGCAAAGTAAAAGTGTGAACGTAATAACCAGGACAACTGAAATAATATCGTCAAACTCAGGGTTTATTGTAAAACACACGGTAATGGGGGGGGGGGGGGGGGAGCAGGAAAAGGGGCTGAGCTGGACCCAAGGAAAGAAACAAATATGCAAAAACACCCCTAAGCTAGACTAGCCTATTTCAACAACAGCTAACTAACTAACCAAAAATACAGTGGGTGGTCCACCCATTTCTAACTAGTGTTTTTAACAAAGTTTACCTACGGGTAGTGTATGCCCATGGGCGACTTGTCTTGGTTTCCCATTTTCCCACCAGCAAACACCATAAGCAAAAACAATACTCACAGGAGATGACAAAGTGATATGGAGGTGCTCAAACAAAAGAGAGGTTAATACGCAAAGAGAGAGATCTACATACATGGCATTTACAAAGAGATTGAGCTACTGAAATCTATAAAGAATAGAGATCTACCAACATGGCATTACAAAGAGATTGTGCTCTCCTGAAATCTACAAAGAACAGCGATCTACCAACATGGCATTACAAAGATTGAGCTCTTGAACAAACAAATGATGGGGTTTTTAAACCATGGGGAAGGAACTGTGATAGGGTAGGAAACAGGAGGAGGTGTGTCTTCTGATTGATGGGTTGATTGTTGACTGATTGGGGAGTAATGATTTTCACCTGTGAGGGGAGAAGGAGAGAAAAGAAACACACACAGGATACACACAGACACAGGATACCTGTATCCGTAACATATATATATAGAGAGAGAGAGAGAGAGCTGTCCATCTTCTCATTTATCTCCAGCCCTCTAGGAGTAAGACCAGACCCCCAGGAATAAGATCCAGGAGTAACCCCAATCAGTAGGAACAGACCCTCATCAGTATGACCAGAAACCCAGCAGTAAGACCAGACACCCATCAGTAAGCTCAGACACCCATCAGTAAGACCAGACACCCATCAGTTTGACCAGACACCCATCAGTAAGACCAGACACCCATCAGTAAGACCAGACACCCATCAGTAAGACCAGACACCCATCAGTAAGACCAGACACCCATCAGTAAGCTCAGGCACCCATCAGTAAGACCAGACACCCATCAATTTGACCAGACACCCATCAGTAAGACCAGACACCCATCAGTATGACCAGACAACCATCAGTAAGACCAGACACCCATCAGTAAGACCAGAAACCCATCAGCAAGACCAGACACCCATCAGTAAGACCAGACACCCATCAGTAAGAACAGACTCCCATCAGTTTGACCAGACTCCCATCAGTAAGACCAGACACCCATCAGTAAGACCAGACACCCATCAGCAAGACCAGCCACCCATCAGTTTGACCAGCACCCATCAGTTTGACCAGACACCCATCAATAAGACCAGACACCCATCAGTAAGACCAGAAACCCATCAGTAAGACCAGACACCAATCAGTTTGACCAGACACCCATCAGTAAGACCAGACACCCATCAGTAAGACCAGACACTCATCAGTTTGACCAGACACCCATCAGTAAGACCAGACACCTATCACTAAGACCAGACACCCATCAGTAAGACCAGACACCCATCAGTAAGCTCAGGCACCCATCAGTAAGACCAGACACCCATCAGTTTGACCAGACACCCATCAGTAAGACCAGACACCCATCAGTATGACCAGACACCCATCAGTTTGACCAGACACCCATCAATAAGACCAGACACCCATCAGTAAGACCAGAAACCCATCAGTAAGACCAGAAACCCACCAGCAAGACCAGACACCCATCAGTAAGACCAGACACCAATCAGTAAGACCAGACACCCATCAGTAAGAACAGACACCCATCAGTTTGACCAGACACCCATCAGTAAGACCAGACACCCTTCAGTAAGACCAGAAACCCATCAGTAAGACCAGACACCCATCAGTAAGCTCAGACACCCATCAGTAAGCTCAGACACCCATCAGTTTGACCAGACACCCATCAGTAAGACCAGACACCCATCAGTAAGACCAGACACCCATCAGCAAGACCAGCCACCCATCAGTTTGACCAGACACCCATCAGTTTGACCAGACACCCATCAATAAGACCAGACACCCATCAGTAAGACCAGAAACCCATCAGTAAGACCAGAAACCCACCAGCAAGACCAGACACCCATCAGTAAGACCAGACACCAATCAGTAAGACCAGACACCCATCAGTAAGAACAGACACCCATCAGTTTGACCAGACACCCATCAGTAAGACCAGACACCCTTCAGTAAGACCAGAAACCCATCAGTAAGACCAGACACCCATCAGTAAGACCAGACACCCATCAGTAAGCTCAGACACCCATCAGTTTGACCAGACACCCATCAGTAAGACCAGACACCCATCAGTAAGACCAGACACCCATCAGCAAGACCAGCCACCCATCAGTTTGACCAGACACCCATCAGTTTGACCAGACACCCATCAATAAGACCAGACACCCATCAGTAAGACCAGAAACCCATCAGTAAGACCAGACACACATCAGTTTGACCAGACACCCATCAGTAAGACCAGACACCCATCAGCAAGACCAGACACCCATCAGTAAGACCAGACACCCATCAGTAAGAACAGACACCCATCAGTTTGACCAGACACCCATGAGCAAGACCAGACACCAATCAGTAAGACCAGACACCCATCAGTAAGAACAGACACCCATCAGTTTGACCAGACACCCATCAGTAAGACCAGACACCCATCAGTAAGACCAGAAACCCATCAGTAAGACCAGACACCCATCAGTAAGCTCAGACACCCATCAGTAAGCTCAGACACCCATCAGTTTGACCAGACACCCATCAGTAAGAACAGACACCCATCAGTAAGAACAGACACCCATCAGTAAGACCAGACACCCATCAGTTTGACCAGATACCCATCAGTAAGACCAGACACCCATCAGTAAGAACAGACACCCATCAGTTTGACCAGACACCCATCAGTAAGACCAGAAACCCGTCAGTAAGACCAGACACCCATCAGTAAGAACAGACACCCATCAGTAAGCTCAGACACCCATCAGTTTGACCAGACACCCATCAGTTTGATCAGACACCCATCAGTTTGATCAGACACCCATCAGTAAGACCAGACACCCATCAGTAAGCTCAGACACCCATCAGTAAGCTCAGACACCCATCAGTAAGACCAGACACCCATCAGTAAGACCAGACACCCATCAGTAAGACCGAACACATATCAGTAAGATCCGACACCCATCAATAAGATCCCAAGGAGTAAGACCAGACCTTCAGGAGTAAGACCAGACCTCCAGGAGTAAGACCAGACCCCCAGGAGTAAAACCAGACCCCCAGGACTAATATCAGACCCGAGGAGTAAGACTAGATCCCCAGGAGTAAGACCAGATCCCCAGGAGTAAAACCAGACCCCCAGGAGTAAGATCAGACCCCGAGGAGTAAGATCCCCAGGAGTAAGACCAGACCCCCGGGAGTAAAACCAGGCCCCAGGAGTAAGATCAGACCCCGAGGAGTAAGACTAGATCCCCAGGAGTAAGACCAGATCCCCAGTGTGACAGGCTTTCAGAGTCTACCATCTCCCCAGGAGAGAGAGATGGTCCTCCCTGGTTGACAGTCACACATCCTCTCCAATCCTACCCCTTTCCCATAGAAAGAGAGAGTGAGAGAGACCAGTACCCCTCTGTGACAACCGCTCAAGGTCTTTCCAACTCCCCAGGAGTTAAACGAATCCCCCAGTGAGATAGCTTCACAGTCTCCCTACAATCTTCCTCCCATGGTCCTCTATGCATGACATCTCCTGTCTGTCCAACCCCTCAGGAGACAGAGAGCAGTGTGGGGGGGGGGTGACTCTCTCCAGGAGCACCTCAACAACTCTGAAGAAAAAGAGGATAACAAACAGGGCCTTAACCTGAAGAGGTGATGGGGGTTCCCTTCCCCCTTCCTGCTGAATTAAACCAAGATAGAGGAATTCATTAAAAATCTAAATCCCCCCTCCCCCTCTTTCACCATCCTCTCCTTCCTCCCAAACTGCTACCATCCTGTAATCCGACAGATTAATGGCAGAGCATGAAATGTGGCGTTTGCGTTGACAAAAGTTACACGTCGGGGGAGGGGTTGGAGGGCTTTGGTAGGGTGGATTACGCCGTACAGACCCCCTTAATGCCAGCATAATTTGATGGAGCTGCCAATTTGCTGCGTGCGCACTCCTCCCGCCAAAGCCGTCTTTGCGGCTCACTTCTGAGGAAGTTTAAGTTGGACCGGCTGAGAGCCTTGTTCAGGGGAGGGGCTGTCGTCACATTTGTACTAAAGCCCCCCACCTACCACAACCTCCCACCCCCCAGATGACTGTCACGGCACCCATGTCCCCCTCACATAGTGTGGCAGTCAGGTGGGATTTTTCAACCAGTTTCCAAAGGGTACATTTCAAAAAGACCCCAAGACCCTTCACCCATAGGCCAGGAGATGGAGCTTAACCAGATGTAAAAGGTAGCATGTACAGCATAACACGTATATTGTGACTTTGGTGGGAGCTTCTGAGGTCACTGTAATTCCTAACTTGCCTATAGCAGGAACATGCTTGTCTCCAATCATCTGCAAAGACACACACACCTGTCATCAGTCTCTGTGAAGGGGGAGGAGGGGTGCACATCCAATCAAACCAGTGTAGAAACCAGTGTTGTCCCATTGCCCGCCACATCCTCCCCCCTCCTTGAAATAATACTCATAATTCGAGGGGAGGGGGTCGCTCTTTAGCATCATTCAAAAGACATTTCCAAACTATCGCTCAAAGTGACAGAGGTAGGCACTGGGGGTGAGCCCCAAAACAATCCCGCTCATTCACACCTCTCTGCAGCATTCTTCCACCCCCCCCCCCCCCCCCAACCCGCATGCAATTAATCCCAGCAAAACATGTCTGATTGAATCTTTTCAAGCAAATCCTTCGCCATGGCTTTTGTTGGTTCACTCCTTGTCAACATCCATTAAAGTATGTTTGTAATTCTCAGGAAGTGGCCATCTTTACAAAATATGGAGCAGAAAGAAAGAAGGGAGGAGAAAGGGAAACCAAAACCTCTGGCGCAGACTGATCCCACTGTCTTCAACTTTAATCAACTGTACGTTGACCGCTTGACATCTCTCTCTCTATCGCTCTCTATCCCTTTCTCTCTCCCTCTCTCTCTATAATAATGGGCTGTTTGGAATGCAGGAGGCAAGCTCCACATCAATCATTCGTGCCAGTCCCCCCCCCCCCCCCCACCTCCCTCCCACCCCCTTCCCGCTGCAATAAATATGCAAATGAGCTGAAGCCAGTCACTGGTAATTTCAAGCTCGGCTCACTAGTGGTAAAAAAGGACACAAATGTATTAATTGCTGGCGGCCGAAGGAATCCCATTTCTGTGGGCATTGATTACAAAGGAGGCATGAGTGATTTCGGAGGGGAGGTCTGGGGGGCTGATGGGTGCAAAATCCATTCATGAAGATTGGGGGTGGCATGGGATGGGGGTGAGTTATTCACAATAACCCAACCCAGATATCTTACAGAAGCTTTACCAAACAGTGGTACCTTCATGACCCAGTTAGGACTGGTTATGTAGGGTTTCCTATAAGACATCTAAATCTAGACTGTGTGATCACTGACCAGGATGGGCAACCTTCGTCCAAATACAGACATACAAGAGCATGCATATGCTTACACACACACACACACACACACACACACACACACACACACACACACACACACACACACACACACACACACACACACACAAACACACACACACACACACACACACACACACACACACACACACACACACACACACACTATACTTAGTTTACATGTACGTGTGTGTCCTACCTGGGCAGTGGGCATACACACTCCACTGTGTGCCCACAGACTCCACTGTGTGCCCCCCACCTTCCCCTCCCACAGTAAACAGCGACCTGGGTACGCTCAATACACAGCTGCCTCTGCTAATGTGAGATTATGTCGCGTGGAGACCCAATCATCCACCATTGATCCCAAACAACTCCTAATGGCTCACAGAGCAGCAATGCGCAGAGAGGTACTAGGACCCACTTGGGTGCTTCTGTATGTACACACATGCAAATTCTAGTGGGAGACGAGGTGCTCAAGGTGAAGGTGAACCCTTTCTTTCTGCTGGGTCAGATTTAGGAGTGATTAGGCGTGTGTGCGTGCGTGTGTGCGTGCATGCAAGCATATTTTTGCAGGGTGCGGGGTGGATTGGGGGGTTTCCCGGATTAGTATAGAGACAAACTGGTCGTTAAACACAACACAGAGAGATTCAAAAACCCAACCTGACGAACCTACAATACCAGTAAGCTACTTCACTTTGTTTCAGTAATTAATCCTAATGTGCTTTGTTTCCAGACAGACATTTTCATAGGGGCTTGCCAAGGATTCAAGATTGCCAATTGAGCAATGACAACAACATTGACAAAAGCAACAAGCTTAACATCAGTTAGGCACTTTGTCTGTGAGTGTGTATGTGCATGTGTGCGCGCAAGCTGCAAATACCTGAAAAGCCCCATCGTTTCACAACCCGGGCTGTATATGCATGGCCAAGCTGAACCAGAAGTTGAATAAAAAACACCACAATAAAATAACAGCCCTATCCAACATGGCTGCAGTCCAAGGAATCCCATCTCCCATAAATTATGGCCGTAAACTTTTCCCGCCGTGCGGGCTAATTAATTCCTGTACTATACACAAAAGGAAATGCTGGGTGACAAATGGGAGCAGGACTTGAAAGCTGCCAGGTCTGCAAAACATTTTCTACTCCGATTTATAAGCAATTTTGTAGTAAATCATCAACCAGAACTGGCTACTTTGGGAGGCAGTGTGGCTGAGGCAGCGTGTGCACAGAACCGTTTTGGAGGCAGGAGGGAGAGAAGGAGGGTGTGGTAAATGGACAAACAGAGAAGATAGAGAAAACAATGGACAAATAATAGTCAAAATACATGTTTGTCATTTAGCAGATACTCTTATCCAGAGCAATTAGGGTTAAATGCCTTGCTCAAGGGCACATAGACAGATTTTTCACCTAGTCAGCTCCGAGGTTCAAACCAGGAACATTTCAGTTACTGGCCCAACTCTCTTAACCGCTAGGCTACCTGCCACCCCAAAACAAGCCTGTAAGGTTGTGTATGAGAGACTATGAACACAGTTATGATTGCTTTCTTTTTCTCTTTCCAGACATGTTTCTATAGACCAGATATTGATAATATTTTTTTTTATGAAGGAAGCTGTGCAAGGCACCTGACAATCACATGGTTCCAGCCTTCCCCTGTGCCAACAATAAGCAAGGAGCATTCCAGTATTCCAAATATCTATTGGACTTGGGCCTACAACAACAAATAACTTATAACCAGCTCCTATAGCGAATGATGGAGGGCAGTATCTAACTCAGGTGGAGAGCTCACTTTGGGCCGGCATTAATCTGGTGCTGAAGCCAATGCAAATATATGGGAGATGATGGACAGCTAGTGAACTGCTTTACACCAGCTCTGGAAATTAGCCTCATTGCTTGACACAGGCCTTTATCAATGTCTCTGGAATGGGACTTATCTGAATGGGACTGAGGCACTCAGTGGACAAGACAGTGACAGAGTGGGTAGACTCACAGCCATGGCTCAAAGACTCATTACATACATTACATCAGTGTTTAAGGTATTTTCATTCAGATGGGACCTTAAAAATACTAATTGGATTATAAATGCTTTCCTTTTCATAAAACGGTTGTTTTTTCTTCAGTTTTGTTGTACATGCTCATCAGCTACACCCCATTACCATGGTCACTGTTGAACTATATTCAGTTTGGGCAAAACAACGTTAGTATCAACAAACATGGTGACAAACAAACAGCAATTTCAATAAACAGCTTCTTGGTGTGCCAGCTTTTTATAACATTGATCACAGATTTTTATAACATTGATCACAGCTTTTCATAACATCGATCACAGCTGATTATGACACTGATTACAGCTTTTTATAACATTGATACAGCTGTTTATAATATTGATAACAGATTTTTATAACATTGAATACAGCTGTTTATATAATTGATCACAACTTTTGATAAAGTTCACCACGGCTGTTTATTACATTGATTACAGCTGTCAATAACAATGCTTACAGGATTTATACAATTGATCAAAGCTGTTTATAACATCGATCACAGCTTTTTATAACATTGATAATAGCTGTTTATAACATTGATCACAGCTTTTATAACATTGATTACAGTTGTTAATAAATTTGAATATTGCTGTTTATAACATTGATCAATGCTGTTTATAAAATTGATCAAGGCTGTTTATAACATTGATCACAGCTTTCTGTAACACTGATCACAGCTTAGAATTGTTTTATTACAACTGTTTATAACATTGATCACAGCTTTTTATAACATTTATCACAGCTGTATATAACATTGATCACAGCTTTTAATAACATTGATTAAAGCTGTTCATAACATTGATTACATCAGTTTATTAAATTTATCACAGCTTTACATAACATTGATTAAAGCTTTTATAACATTGATCAAAGTTGTTTAGAACATTGATTACGGCTGTTTATAACATTGATCACAGCTGTATATAACATTGATCACAGTTGTTAATAACTTTGATCAGAGCATTTTTTTAACATTGATCATAGCTTTCTATAACAGTGATCACAGCTTTTTATAACATTGATCACAGCTTTCTGTAACATTGATGACAGCATTTTATAACATTGATTATAGCTGTTTATTACATTGATGAGAGCTGTTGATAACATTTGATGAGAGCTATTTATTTTTATAACATTGATCAAAGCTTTTTATAACATTGATCACAGCTGATTATAACATTGATCACAGGTTTTTATTACATTTATCACAGGTTTTTATAACACTGATCACAGGTTTTTATTACATTTATCACAGGTTTTTATAACACAGATCACAGGTTTTTATTACATTTATCACAGGTTTTTATAACACTGATCACAGGTTTTTATAACATCGATCACAGATTTCTATAACACCGATCACAGCTTTTCATAACATCGATCACAGCTGATTATGACACTGATTACAGCTTTTTATAACATTAATACAGCTGTTTATACAATTGATCACAGATTTTTATAACACTGATTACAAGTTTTACAACATTGATCACAGTTGTTTATAACATTGAAAACAGCGGTTTATGTCATTGATCACAACTTTTGATAAAGTTCATCACGGCTGTTTATTACATTGATTACAGCTGTCAATAACAATGATTAAAGGATTTATAAAATTGATTACAGGTGTTAATACCATTGATCAAAGCATTTTAAAACATCGATCACAGCTTTTTATAACATTGAAAAGAGCTGTTTATAACACTGATCACAGCTTTTTATAACATTGATCACAGCTTTTATAACATTGATCAAAACTATAAACAACATTGATCATAGTTGTTAATAACTTTGAATACAGCTGTTTATAACATTGATCAAAGCTGTTTATAACATTGATCACAGCTTTTTATAACATTGATCACTGCTTTTTATCAAATGTCTTACAGCTGTTTATAACATTGATCAAAGCTGTTTATAACATTGATCACAGCTTTTTATAACATTGATCACTGCTTTTTATCAAATTTATTACAGCTGTTTATAACATTGATCAAAGCTTTTTAAAACATTGATCACAGCTTTTTATAACATTGATCAAAACTATAAACAACATTGATCACAGCTTAATTTAATATTGATTACAGCTGTTTATACAATTGATCAGAGCTTTTAATAACATTGATCACAGTTTTTTAAAACATTGATCACAGCTTTTATTACATTGTTCTCAGCTTTTTATAACATTGATCAAATATGTTTATAACATTGATCACCGTTTTTTATAACATTGACTATAACTGTATATAATATTTATCACATCTGTGTATAACATTGATCACAGCTTTTAATAACATTAATAAGAGATTTTTATCAAATTGACTAAAGCTGTGTATAACACTGATCGCAGCTCTTTATAACATTGATAACAGCTTTTCATTACATTGATTACTGATGTTCATAACATTGATTACGGATTTGTATAACATTGATTAAAGCTTTTATAACATTGATCACAGCTGTTAAAAGCATTGATCACAGCATTTTTTCTTACATTGATCACAGCTTTTAACAACATTGATCACATTTTTTTTTACATTGATCACAGCTTTTAACAACATTGATCACATTTTTTTTTACATTGATCACAGCTTTCTATAACAATAATCACAGCTTTTTAAAACATTTATTACAGCTTTCTATAACATCTATGGCAGCATTTAATAACGTTGATTACAGCTTTTATAACATTGATCTCAGCATTAAATTAACATTGATCACAGCTTTTTATAACATTGATTACTGCTGTTTATAACATTGATGAGAGCTGGTAATAACATTTGATGAGATCTGTTTATAACATTGATTACATACGTGTAGAACATTCATCATGGCTGATTATAACATTGATTACAGCTGTTTATAAAATTGATCACAGCTACTTATAACATTGATCAAGCTTTTTATAACATCGTTCAAAGCTTTTATAACATTGATCACAGCTTTTATAAACATTGATTTCAACTGTTTATGACACTGATCACACCTGTTAATGACATTGATCACAGCTGTTTATATCATCGATCACAGATTTTTATAGCATTAATTACATTTTTAAGAAAACTGATCACAGTTGTAAATAACATTGATCACAGCTTTTTATAACATTGATCACATATTTTTATAACATTGATTGCATCTGTTTAAAGCATTTATCATTAAATAACATAGATTACAGCTGTTTATAACATGGATCACAGCTTTTTATAACACTGATTGCAAAGTTTTATAACATTGATAAAGCTGTTTTTAACATTGATCACAGCTGTTTATAACATTGGTTACAGGTTTTTATAACATCAATAACAATAACATCTGTTTAGAACACTGACCACAGCTTTTTATGACATTTATTACAGCTGTTTTTAACATTGATTACAACTGTTTATGAAACGTATTAAATTTTTCTAACATTGATCACAGTTGTTTAGAACATAGATTACAGCTTTTTATAACGTTTATTACAGCTTTTTATAACATCGATCACAGCTTTTTATAACATTGATCAAAGCTGTTTATAACATTGCTCAAAACTGTTTATAACATTCTTTACAGCTGTTTAAAACATTGATCTGAGCTTTAAATTAACATTGATTACTGATTTTTATATCATTGATTACAGCTTTTTATGTCATTGACGAGAGCTATTTATAACATTTGATGAGAGCTATTTATAACATTGCTGAAAAAATTTGTCATTGCTGTTTAATACACTGACTACGTCTGTTTATAACATTGATTACATCTGTTTATAATATTGATCACAGCTGTTTAAAACATTGATTACAGCTGTTTATAACATTGATCAAAGCTGTTTATAACATTGATCACAGCTGTTTATAACAATGATCACAACTTTTTATAACATTGATTACAGCTTTCTATAACATTGATCACACCTTTTTCTAAATTGATCACAGCTTTGTATAGCATTGATCTGAGCTTTAAATTAACATTGATCAAAGCTTTTTATACCAATTATCACAGCTTTTGTAACATTGCTAACATCAATTTATAACATCGATCACAGCTTTTTATTACATCAATTACAGCTTTTAATAACATTGATAACAGCTATATATGACACTTATTACAGCTTTTATAACATTGATACAGCCATTTGTAACATTGATCACAGGTTCTTATAACATTTATTACAGCTATTTATAACATTGATTACATCTGTTTATGACATTGATCACTGATTTTTGTAACATTGATTACATCTTTCAGAAAACTGATCACAGTTGTAAATAACAGAGATTACAGCTGTTTATAACATTGATCACAGCTTTTTATAACATTGATCACATCTTTTTGTAACATTGATCACATCTTTTATAATATTGATTACATCTGTTTAAAACATTAATCATTAAATAACATAGATTACAGCTGTTTATAACATGGATCACAGCTTTTTAAAACACTGATTACAGAGTTTTATAACATTGATACAGCTGTTTTTAACATTGATCACAGCTGTTTATAACATTGGTTACAGGTTTTTATAACATTGATTACATCTTTCAGAAAACTGATCACAGTTGTAAATAACATAGATTACAGCTGTTTATAACATTGACCTCAGCTTTTATGACATTTATTACAGCTGTTTTTAACATTGATTACAACTGTTTATAAAACGTATTACATTTTTCTAACATGATCACAGTTGTTTAGAACATAGATTACAGCTTTTTATGTCATTGACGAGAGCTATTTATAACATTTGATGAGAGCTATTTATAACATTGCTGAAAACATTTGTCATTGCTGTTTAATACACTGACTACGTCTGTTTATAACATTGATTACATCTGTTTATAATATTGATCACAGCTGTTTAAAACATTGATTACAGCTGTTTATAACATTGATCAAAGCTGTTTATAACATTGATCACAGCTGTTTATAACAATGATCACAACTTTTTATAACATTGATTACAGCTTTCTATAACATTGATCACACCTTTTTCTAAATTGATCACAGCTTTGTATAGCATTGATCTGAGCTTTAAATTAACATTGATCAAAGCTTTTTATACCAATTATCACAGCTTTTGTAACATTGCTAACATCAATTTATAACATCGATCACAGCTTTTTATTACATCAATTACAGCTTTTAATAACATTGATAACAGCTATATATGACACTTATTACAGCTTTTATAACATTGATACAGCCATTTGTAACATTGATCACAGGTTCTTATAACATTTATTACAGCTATTTATAACATTGATTACATCTGTTTATGACATTGATCACTGATTTTTGTAACATTGATTACATCTTTCAGAAAACTGATCACAGTTGTAAATAACAGAGATTACAGCTGTTTATAACATTGATCACAGCTTTTTATAACATTGATCACATCTTTTTGTAACATTGATCACATCTTTTATAATATTGATTACATCTGTTTAAAACATTAATCATTAAATAACATAGATTACAGCTGTTTGTAACATGGATCACAGCTTTTTAAAACACTGATTACAGAGTTTTATAACATTGATACAGCTGTTTTTAACATTGATCACAGCTGTTTATAACATTGGTTACAGGTTTTTATAACATTGATTACATCTTTCAGAAAACTGATCACAGTTGTAAATAACATAGATTACAGCTGTTTATAACATTGACCTCAGCTTTTATGACATTTATTACAGCTGTTTTTAACATTGATTACAACTGTTTATAAAACGTATTACATTTTTCTAACATGATCACAGTTGTTTAGAACATAGATTACAGCTTTTTATAACGTTTATTACGGCTGTTTGTAACATTAATCACAGCTAATAATATCATTGATCACAGCTTTTTACAACATTGATCACAGCTTTTTTTTAACACTGATTACAGCTTTTATAACATTGATACAGACATTTGTAACATTGATCACAGCTGTTTATAACATTTATTACAGGTTTTTATAACATCGATAACGGCTGTTTGTAACATTGACCACAGCTTTTTATAACACTTATTACAGCTGTTTATAAAATTGATTTCATCTGTTGATAACATTGATCACAGCTTTTTATAACATTCATTACATCTCTCAGAAAACTGATCACAGTTATAAATAACATAGATTACAGCTGTTTATAACATTGATCACAGCTTTTTATAACATTGATCACAGCTTTTTGTAACATTGATCACATATTTTTATAACATTGATTACATCTGTTTAAAACATTGATCACAGCTATTTATAACATTGATCATAGCTGTTTATAACATTGATCACAGATGTTAATAGCATTGATCAAAGCATTTGATCAAAAGATTGATCAAAACATTAATTACAGCTGTTTATAACGTTGATGAGAGCTATTTATAACATTTGATGGGAGCTATTTATAACATTCGCCATGGCTGTTTATTACATTGACTACATTGTTTAAAACTTTTTTTACAGCTTTCTAAAACATTGATCACAGCTTTATGTAACATTGATTTACAGCTTTTTATAACATTGATCTGAGCTTTAAATTACAATGATCACAGGTATTTATAGCATTAATAACAGATGTTTATAAAAATTGATGAGAGCTGTTTAAAACATTTGATGATAGCTATTTATAACATTGATGACAGCTGTTTATTACATTCATCATGGCTGTTTAATACATTTATTCCAGCTGTTTGAAACATTGTTCACATCTTTTTGTAACATATATCCCAGGTTTTTATTACATCGATCACAGCTTTTTTAAACATTAATTACAGCTGTTTATGACACTGATTACAGCTTTTTAAAACATTGATTACAGCTGTTTATGACATTGATTACAGCTTTTTAAAACATTGATTACAGCTGTTTATGACACTGATTACAGCTTTTTAAAACATTGATTACAGCTTTTATGATACTGATTACAGCTTTTTATAACATTGATACAGTTGTTTACAACATTGATCACAGCTTTTTATTACATTGACCACAGCTGTTTATAACATTGATCACAGCTTTGTGTAATAATGCTAACATCAATTTCTAACATCGATCACAGCTTTTTATTACATCAATCACAGCTTTTTATAACATTGATTACAGCTGTTTATGACACTGATTACATATTTTTCTAACATTGATTACATCTTTCAGAAAACTGATCACAGTTGTAAATAACATAAGGTACAGCTGTTTATAACATTGATCACAGCTTTTTATAACATTTATTACAGCTTTTTATTAATATTGATCACATCGTTTTATAACATTGATTACAGCTGTTTTTATTATCCATCACATCTTTTCATAACGTTGATCACAGCTTTTTAAACATTCCTCTCAGCTGTTTATGACATTGATGAGAGCTATTTATAGCATTGATGACAGCTGTTTATAACATTTATCACAGCTTTTTATAACATTCATCATGGCTGTTTATAACATTGATGAGAGCTATTTATAACATTGATGATAGCTGATTACAACATTGATCACTGCTTTTTATAACATTGGTAACAGCTTTTTATAACATTTATCTCAGCTTTTTATAAGCCGTTAATATACTTAACTACCGCCATAAAAAAGTTACAAAACACATGCGCACAAAAACCCGTATCGCACCAGTACATAAAGCACACGTACTTACAACAAACAACTCCTGACAAGGACATGGGGGACACAGAGGGAAAATATACAACATGTAATTAGGGGATTGAAACCAGGTGATTGCAACAACCAGACAAAACTAATGGAACATGAAAATAGATTGATGATGGCTCGAAGACAGGTGACGTCGACTGCCGAACACCACCCGAACAAGGAGAGGAACCGACTTCGGTAGAAGTCGTGACAATTACATCTGTTTATAACATTGATCAGAGCTTTTAATAACATTGATCACAGCTGTTTTTAACATTGATTACAGCTATTTCTAACATTGATCACAGCTTTTCATAACATTGATCTTAGCTGTTTAAAACATTGATCACAGCATTTTATATAATTGATCACAAATGTTTATAACAAAGATCAAAGCTGTTTATAACATTGATCACAGCTGTTAATAACATTGATCACAGCTGTTCATAACATTCATCACGGCTGTTTAAAAAAATGAATCACAGCTATGCATAACATTGATCATAGCTGTTTCTAACATCTATTTCAGCTTTTTTAACAGTGATCACAGATTTTTATAACATTGATCACATCTGTTTATTACATAGATCACAGCTGTTTATAACATAGATCACAGCTGTTTATAACATTGATTTCAACATTTTATAACCATGATTACATCGGTTTTTTACATAGATCACAGCTGTTTATGACATAGATCACAGCTGTTTTATAATATTGATTTCAACACTTTATAACCATGATTACAGCAGTTTATAACATGGATTACAATTGATTATAAAATTGATTGCTTTTTCGAACATTGAACACAGATTCACAGCTGTTTATAGCATTCATCACAGATTAAAATAACATTGATAACAGCTGTGTATAACATTGATAACAGCTGTTTATAACATTGACCACAGCTGTTAGTAACATTGATTACAGCTGTTTATAACATTGATCACAGCTATTCATAACATTGATCATTGCTATTTCTAACATCTATTTCAGCTTTTTATAACATTGATCACCGATTTCTATAACAGTGGTCACAGACTTTAATAACATTGATCAGTTTAATAAATCGATCACATATATATAACATAGATTACAGCTGTTTATAACATTGATTACATTTCATTATAACATTGATTACAGCTGTTTATAACATTGATCACAGTTTTTTAAAACATTGATCACAGCTGCTAATAATGTTGATTACAGCTATTTATAAAATTGATTGCAGTTTTTCATAACATTGATCATAGCTATTTTTAACATTGATCACAGCTTTATATAACATTGATCACAACTTTTTATCAAATATATCACAGATTTTTGTTGTTAATCACAACTATTTATAACAATGATCATAGCTGTTTACAACATTGTTCACAGCTTTTATAAAATTGATAAAAACTTTACAGGGGAGAGGAGGGGGATGAATGAGCCAATTGTAAACTGGGGATCATTTGGTGACCATGATGGTTTGAGGGCTAGTCAGGACACCCGTTTAACATCCCATCCGAAAGACGGCACCCTACACAGGGTAGTGTCCCCAATCACGGCCCTGGGGTATTTTTTAGACTAGAGGAAAGAGTGCCTCCTATTGGCCCTCCAACACCACTTCCATCAGCATCTGGTATCCCATCCAGGGACTGACCAGACCAACCATGCTTAGCTTCAGAAGCAAACCAGCAGTGGTATGCAGGGTGGTATGCTGCTGGAATAACACACCATAACATTATAACATTCATCTTAACTTTTTATGAAATTGATCACAGCTTTTTACAACAATGATGACAGCTTTTTATAACATTGATCAAAGATGTTAATAACATTGATCACAGTTGTTTAAAACATTGATGACAGTTTTTTATAACATTAATCAAAGATGTTAATAACATTGATCACATTTGTTTATAACATTGATCACAGCTGTTTATAATATAACTTTGATCACAGCTTTTAATAACATTCATCACAGCTTTTAATATCATTATCACAGCTGTTTATAACATTGATCATAGCTAATTATAACATTGTTCATAGATGTTAATAACATTGATCACAGCTTTTGATAACATTGATCACAGCTTTTGATAACATTCATCACGGCTGTTTATAACATTAATCACAGCTGTTTATAATATTGATCGCAGCTTTTAATAACATTGATCACAGATTTTTATAACATTGATCACAGCTGTTTATAACATTGATTACAGCTGTTTTGAACATTTGTCACATCGTTTTATAACATTGATCGCAGATTTTTATAACATTGATCACCAGTGTTCATAACACTGATCACAGGTGTTATTAAATTTGATTACAGCTGTTTATAACAATGATCACATCTTTTTAGAACATTCATAATGGCTATTTATAAAATTGATTAGAGCGGTTTTTAATATTGATCACAGGTGTTTACAACATTGATCACAGCTCTTTATAACATTGATCATAGCTTATTATAACATTGATCACAGCTTTCTTTAACATTGATCACAGATTTTTATGACATTGATCTCAGCTGTTTATAACATTGATTACATTTGTTTTTATAATTGATCACACCTTTTTTTTACTTTGATCACAGCTGTTTATAACACTGATCACAGCTTTTCATAACATTGATCACAGCTTATTATAACATTGATCACACCTTTTTTTTACTTTGATCACAGCTGTTTATAACACTGATCACAGCTTTTCATAACATTGATCACAGCTTATTATAACATTGATAACATTGATACATTCATCACGGCTGTTTATTACGTTGATTACAGCTGTTTATAACATTGATCACATATTTTTATAACATTCATAATGGCTATTGATTAGAGCGGTTTTTAATATAAATCACTGGTGTTTACAACATTGATCACAGCTGTTTATAACATTGATCATAGCTTATTATAACATTGATCACATATTTTTATAACATTCATAATGGCTGTTTATAACATTGATTAGAGCGGTTTTAAAATTTGATCACAGGTGTATATAACATTGATCACAGATTTTATTAACATTGATCACAGTTGTTTATAAGTTTGATTTCGGCTGTTTATAACATTTATTACAGCTTTTAATAACATTGATCACAGCTATTTATAACATTGATCACAGCTTTTTATAACATTAATAACATATGTTTATAAAATTGATAACAGATGTTTATAACATTGATCACATCTGTTTATAACACTTATCACAGCTGTTAATAACATTGATCACATCTTTTAATAACAATAATCATAGCTTTTTTTAACATTGATCACAGTATTTTATAACATTCATAACAGCTGTTTTTTTTACATTGATTACATCTGTTTATAACATTGATTACAGCGGTTTATAACATTCATCACAGCTGTTTTTTAACATTGACTACAGCTGTTTTTAACATTGATTACAGCAGTTTGACATTGCTCACAGCTTACTATAACACTGATCACAGTTGTTAATAACATTGATTACAGCTTTTATAACATTGATCACATCTGTTTATAACATTGATCACAGCTGTTTATAACATGTATCACATCTGTTTATAACATTGATCACATCTGTTTATAACACTGATCACATTTGATAATAACATTGATCACAGCTTTTTATAACATTGATCACAGCTGTTTATAACAGTGATCACAGCTGTTTATAACAGTGATTATAGATGTTTATAACATTGATCACAGCTTTTTTTTTTACATAGATCACATTTTTTTATAACACTGGAAAGCATTGCCTTTGAGTAGGCCCGTTATCTGGTTAACTTGTAAACAGGCCTGACAGACGGTGAATTCATTGAATATAAAGCAGTTGAATAGAATGGCCACTGGTTCTACCTAACCCCCCTCCATGGCCCCCTAGCCCCTAAAAATCCTGATCTCCCATCGCCGACACGGTGACTCCTGGCCTGGGTTGAGGTCTTGCCCTTCAGGCCCCTGTTGTTGTGTTTTCCAGCCAGACCCCACAGTGACCCCAAGTGCTTCTCCACCAGGTCTCCTGGACCTCTCCACATTCATCAGCCAGGATGGGGGAAGCATCTGAATCCAGATGTGATCACAGACTCGAGTGGCTCCGACACACACATAATGCCTGTAATTGAAATAAACAAACACTGCAATGCAAAATAACACATCGCCACAAATCACACATATCTCAGCTCAAGAGTGAGAAGTCTGTGTCACTGCCTGAGCATAGGCTTTTCACCCCTCCCCCCCCCCCCCACTCCTCACACCCCTTTGCAAAATAACACTAGACAAAGGGTCCTACAGCCCCTTTTAGAAAAGCTCATGAATATCTCTCCATAGTGGTAGCCAGCCATGTTTAACTCAATTATGCCCATTGGCAGAATGGCCTGGAACAAAAGCCTACACACCCACTATTTCTCCAGGACAGATTGTTTTTGCCTACCCATGTTTTAAACTGTGAATGTAGGCCCAAACCACCTCAATGGACTCCAGTCCACCAACAGACCCTTCACCACACAGAAATACTCCAGCAACAGTGAGGAATATCAAGGTGGAACTGCTTCCATTCATCTTACAGGCCTCCACCTGATTTGAACTTTAATTAATTATTTTTTATGTACAGTAATTCTGGAAGCCAATCTATTCCATTATAAAGTTGGGCAGGAGTGGTATATTTTTTCAGGGAATTGGAGTCTAATTAATTTCTAATGAACTACATGGCTAATCCACTCTGTAAAGGTGCTGCTGAAGCTGAGAAGGGGTGTGACGGGGAGGTCTCATTTTACCGCCACACCCACTTATTGCACACACTACGCATGTTGTTATCCAACTTACCGCCAGTCTACAAACCATCTGCATAGGCTCACCGCCAGTCAACAAACCATCTACATAGGCTCACCGCCAGTCAACAAACCATCTACATAAGCTCACCGCCAGTCAACAAACCATCTACATAGGCTCACCGCCAGTCAACAAACCATCTACATAGGCTCACCGCCAGTCAACAAACCATCTACATAGGCTCACCGCCAGTCAACAAACCATCTACATAGGCTCACCGCCAGTCAACAAACCATCTACATAGGCTCACCGCCAGTCAACAAACCATCTACATAGGCTCACCGCCAGTCAACAAACCATCTGCATAGGCTCACCGCCAGTCAACAAACCATCTACATAGGCTCACCGCCAGTCAACAAACCATCTACATAGGCTCACCGCCAGTCAACAAACCATCTACATAGGCTCACCGCCAGTCAACAAACCATCTACATAGGCTCACCGCCAGTCAACAAACCATCTGCATAGGCTCACCGCCAGTCAACAAACCATCTACATAGGCTCACCGCCAGTCAACAAACCATCTACATAGGCTCACCGCCAGTCAACAAACCATCTACATAGGCTCACCGCCAGTCAACAAACCATCTACATAGGCTCACCGCCAGTCAACAAACCATCTACATAGGCTCACCGCCAGTCAACAAACCATCTACATAGGCTTACCGCCAGTCTACAAACCATCTACATAGGCTCACCGCCAGTCAACAAACCATCTGCATAGGCTTACCGCCAGTCAACAAAACATCTACATAGGCTCACCGCCAGTCAACAAACCATCTGCATAGGCTTACCGCCAGTCTACAAACCATCTACATAGGCTCATTGCCAGTCTACAAACCATCTACATAGGCTCACCGCCAGTCTACAAACCATCTACATAGGCTCACCGCCAGTCAACAAACCATCTACATAGGCTTACCGCCAGTCAACAAACCATCTACATAGGCTTTGTGTCAACCATGGTTTGATCCAATGCAAAATCCTACACCGCACTCACTGGACTAAACTCAGGCTTTCTAAGATCTATCCTGACATCCAAGCTCCTGCTTCATTAATACGCATTGGTCCTGCTCTTCTCTACATAACTATTGGTCTGCCATCTTCGATACCATATCTCAAGTATTACAGGTACCTTTTGCTCCTCCTGCCATAGCATCATTATGTGGGGTAATACCTGATACTATAACAATACCAAAATACACATCTGACTTTGTAGCCTTTGTGAGTTTGTTGGCAAGAAGGTTGATTTTACTTCTGTGGAAGTTGCCCTCTCCTCCCTCTCATTTTGTGTGGATTAAAGATATCTTACATTTTAGTAAATTGGAGAAGGTAAAATATACCCTACGGGGTTCTTCTGACATATTCTACAGAATGTGGCAGCCAATCTTTACCTATGCAGAGACACTGCAATTTCCCTCTAGTCTACAGTAAACTGCCTACCTAACCTTTGTATTTAATTGATCTACCTTTGTGAGTGATTAATATTAGTCTGTCTTATTCTAATATTTTTTTCTATTTGTCATGCACTTGTCTATTTGCCATGCACTTTTGTTGTTTCTAATGTATGCTTTGTTATGAAAGTATTACTTAAGTATTTTATATTTTCATATGGGCGTATACATTCCTACCTCATTCAAAAAACATGATACCATGGTATATCAAATGTATAAAACCACATGTGCAATGTACTGTATTTCAAGCATTGTTTACTGTAACTGTGAAAGAAAATACCAATAAAAAAGAACAGCATAAGGACTGATGGGTTCTTTAGAACAGAATAAGGACTGATGGGTTCTTTAGAACAGCATAAGGAGTGATGGGTTCTTTAGAACACCATAAGGAGTGATGGGTTCTTTAGAACAGCATAAGGAGTGATGGGTTCTTTAGAACAGCATAAGGACTGATGGGTTCTTTAGAACAGAATAAGGACTGATGGGTTCTTTAGAACAGCATAAGGAGTGATGGGTTCTTTAGAACAGCATAAGGAGTGATGGGTTCTTTAGAACAGCATAAGGAGTGATGGGTTCTTTAGAACAGCATAAGGAGTGATGGGTTCTTTAGAACAGCATAAGGAGTGATGGGTTCTTTAGAACAGCATAAGGAGTGATGGGTTCTTTAGAACAGCATAAGGACTGATGGGTTCTTTAGAACAGCATAAGGAGTGATGGGTTCTTTAGAACACCATAAGGACTGATGGGTTCTTTAGAACATTATAAGGAGTGATGGGTTCTTTAGAACAACATAAGGAGTGATGGGTTCTTTAGAACAACATAAGGAGTGATGGGTTCTTTAGAACAGCATAAGGAGTGATGGGTTCTTTAGAACAGCATAAGGAGTGATGGGTTCATTAGAACAGCATAAGGAGTGATGGGTTCTTTAGAACAGCATAAGGAGTGATGGGTTCTTTAGAACAACATAAGGAGTGCTGGGTTCTTTAGAACAACATACGGAGTGATGGGTTCTTTAGAACAGCATAAGGAGTGCTGGGTTCTTTAGAACAGCATAAGGAGTGCTGGGTTCTTTAGAAGAGCATAAGGTGGGTTCTTTAGAACAGCATAAGGAGTGATGGGTTCTTTAGAACAGCATAAGGAGTGATGGATTCTTTAGAACAACATAAGGAGTGATGGGTTCTTTAGAACATTATAAGGAGTGATGGGTTCTTTAGAACATAAGGAGTGATGGGTTCTTTAGAACAAAATAAGGAGTGATGGGTTCTTTAGAACAACATAAGGAGTGATGGGTTCTTTAGAACAGCATAAGGAGTGATGGGTTCTTTAGAACAGCATAAGGAGTGCTGGGTTCTGGTCTAGTGGTAGGTAGTGCTACTGCCCCCAAAACACACACTGCCCCTGGAGACATAGGCTCAAACTCTGACTGCACCACTTTCCATTTCCTCTCATCTATGTCCCCATCTCAATCACTTCATCACTGTATATATCAATAAAAACAACAAAATATGTTTAAATAAAAGATCACCAGGCTGTATCACAACCGATCGTGATTGGGTGTCCCATAGGGCGGTGCACAATTGGTAAAGCGTCGTCCGGGTTAGGTTTTGGCTGCAATACAATGCAATACGAAGATACTGTAGAACAGAACACACACACGCGCACACACACACATACATACACACACAATTTTCTGTGTAATCTGTCATCTTGCCTATGGTTTTAATTCCTGTTAACTGCATGGTTTCATGCCGCTGCTCTATACATTCTAATATAATAGAATATCAGAGCTGCTTGGCTGCACTTGCACAAGCCTGCCTTAATTGCAATGAATGTTTAAAAAAGGGCGAAATATTCTGTGAAATTTTTCTAGGGTAAAGGACAACGTGTCGCTGTGTTGAGCAAAGAGCACATTCCCCAAGACTGCAAGGAGCTAGCGTTACAATTGGGAGAACTGTTTCCGCTAGCAGAAACTCATCAAAGTAGATGCTTTCAGATACCCACAATACAGAGTGTACTGTGTTTATTGGTTGGAAATGATTTAGTCATTTGATGTACAAACTATTATAGCTAAAATTTTCTGAAGGCTGTCGTTCATCAATAGTTTACTTGAAAATCCTCTTGTTTCCACACACGCACTTACACACACACACTTACACACACACACACACACACACACACACACACACACAAACACACAGGTATCAAACAGGAAACAATTTTGGTCTTGTTTATTCCCTCCCAGTATACATGCTTAGTGCTCACACCGATTCAAGTCAACCTTGTACACAGTATATTCAATACTCATCAGTACACAGAGTGACAACTATGGGCCAGATTAGTGCATGCAATATCCACAGTACTCACAAAAGTAAATTAATTGTCTAATGGCTTTAAATTGATTAGCAATGTCTCAGGTTTGAGTTGCAAATCTCTCTCTAATCCAGGTATTTCCCTCTTTGGATAACCAGGGATTGCTTTAATTAAGCACGCTGTGCTGCCATGTGCCTTTGTACATTAACATGGCAACAAACACCTGGAGCCTCACATTACCACACAGCAGTCACTGGGTGATAAGGGAATTCTGCAGCTGTGCTTAGCTGGTTCAACTAATGCACTCTGATAATGTTGGAGCAGATATTTTATATTGCTGAAAAGCTCTACTAAGTCTACTGACTTAATATGAACATAGAACAATTAAACATGTGAATACTTAGATTACTTACCGGTAAGTATTTCAATAAATATTTACTCATAATGGGGAAAATAAATAAATAAAAACAATACAATTCTCATGAACACAATCCCATCGCTATACAGCTACAGTATGTTATCTGTCAGACTGCTGAGGGTTTTGTTCTGTGAAGGCTTGAGGTAGGTTGGCAATGGATAATGAACATCAGGTGAAGGCCTACATTCATATCCTGTTCTCAAATATGACTCAAGGGGGAAAACTTTGCTGTTTTATTGGAAATGTTACTTGCACAGTACAATGAAAGCGCTAACTCATCGAGGGAACCATTGCCCCTAGCTACAACACAGCAGTCGCTCTCCAAGTGCTGAATGACAAATTAATCTCTCTTCTAGTCTGTCGGATGGTGCAGACACAGTCCATGCTCTGTGTTAATCAGAACAACCCAACGCTAACATACTGTGCCATCAGGACAACCCCCGGGTGAAACCAATGACTATATCCTCCACTTTTAGAAGCGTCTGCTAGCATTGGATCCCATATTGTAACTTTGCTTTTACAGGTTACGTCCCAGTGGTTCCTTTTTCATTTCCCTCTTTCCTGACCACGAGTATTAAAGGTCTTCTGGTAGATCAAAGCGATGACACCCATCCCCAGAGGTGTGGACTCCAGTCATATGACTTGGACTAGAGTCAGACTCGAGTCACAAATATGATGACTTGGACTCGACTTTGACTTTAACACCAATGACATGTGACTGAGCCTTATGACTCGACCTGACACCCTCCCCAAGCCCAAATATTAAAAATGATGCTATTAAAAAGTGTGCAGCACATCAACTCTTCATTTAACGGATTACAGTTTGAATCGGACAGCAGCCAATAAAATTGTGCCAGCAGGTCTTTCAGCCTAGCTCAGTGCTTTCTGTGGTGTTGGGGCAGGCAGAGGAAAATACGGAGCGTAGGGGTTGGTAATGTTTTCTAGTTGCATCGTGATTGGCTCAGTGTTCTGTCACTCATGGAGACACTATGTCACCGCCAAATCTAAGGGTAGAGCTAGAAAATTCAAGCCCTTTGGTTGCTGCTATAGAGTTACATTAGAGTGCCCATCCATGAAGGCTCAAGGTCATTGGCCACAGATAAAATGACGTCCAATCACTTTATAACTACAGTAGCTTTGACTGGACTTGATCATGTCAACATCATACTTTCAAAATCTTAACTAGCCGTCATCATCATTAATCAAGTCGACAATCTACTGGCAAATCCTTTTTAATGCTTGTCATATGAAGAGAAATAATGAAGAGAAATTATAGATAAAACGTATCGGTGCTCATGGGCCATTGGACATAAACATTACACAACAAGTTGGAAATAGCAAATTCAACAATGAGCGGTTTGGAAGGAATCAGTGACTAACTGCAAGCATTGGAAAGCAATCACTAACCTGCTATTCAGTGAAGTGGATGTGTGGTCCCAAGTTTGGGTTTAAGGGTGTCTTTTCCAAGCTTAAAATGATAGAAATTCTACGTTGACCATGCTGTCAATCGAGTGTGATTTCTGCTGTGCTCTAAACAACTGTTAGCTCGGAACTGGGAAGTCTGACTTCAGTGTGTTCAAGACAACTGGGAAATTGGGGAAAACATGGGAAAATACGTTTTGAACGATCGTCCAACTTGGAAATGTAAGTCAAGAACTCTGGCCTCTTTCTAGAGTTACGACCTGAAGATCACTGATGTTATCATGATTCAAACTTGTTTTTTTCTGAGTTCCCAGTTGTCTTGAAAGCACCATAAATCCAGAGAATGCCCGACTTTGATGACAAAGTTTGATGACAACATTTTCCCCCAAAGGACTGCCGCACCTCCTTCCTGTTCAAGTGAGCACAGCACAACAAGGTGAATCCAAAAATGTCTTGTATGCTGCTGCATAAATGATGTAATATGCCAGGGAGATATGTATACTGTAGGTAAGAATACTAAGTGTATGTTGTGTAGTAAGCTGTTAGTAGCCCATGTGCCTCTCCCTAATAATTTGGTCTATTTTCTGCTCTTAATTTCACCCACTGTTCTGACTTGGTGGTGCACATGTAGCCTATAACCTGTTTTAGAGAAATGTCATCATTGAATATTACAAGGGCTTTCATTGTCTGCTTGTAGGCCCCCTTTATTTATCCAACAGTTCTGACTTGGTATACAGGGAGAATACGGTAAGAACGGTCCATGTTCTGAATTATGTCGCTGTACATTTCAAAAGTGCTGAAGAAATAGTTAAATTGACTATGTCCGTCCTAGCTCGCTCAATAATGTCTTAATCAAAATTACAGATTGCCTCATGCCATAATTTGTACATCTCAATTGTCAGTAGAAACCACATTTGTCTAAGAAAGTCAGCCATATCAGCAATGATTTTTTTAAGGCAGTAAATGAGGCTGAATGAACTGTTCACTGCCAGACAAGACTGTGCTGATAGCCAGGTGTAGCAGTGGTAAGGTGTAGTTGGGACTCTGCTGTTGGTACAGCTTTAGACCCTTTTATTTTACCTTTATTTAACTACGCAAGTCAGTTAAGAACATTTTCTTATTTTCAATGACAGCCTAGGAACAGTGGGTTAAGTGCCTTGTTCAGGAGCAGAATGACAGATTTGTACTTTGTTTGCTCAGGTATTTGATTTTGCAACCTTTCAGTTACTAGTCTAACACTCTAACCACTAGGCTATGCTGCCGCCCCTAGCAGTTTGTGGGCACCGTTTGTGACTTTAGATAATCTTCAGAATCCAGTACATACTTTATTAGGTCTATCAAATGATGGTACTGCAGTTATGTTGTACATATGAATGCAGTCAGATTGCTAGCTCTCAGTACAGATGTAAGATCTTAATTTGACCTATATTGTCACAGCAAAATAATCCTGCTGTAACAGGATTTTAACTTTTAGTCCATAATGTTGCTTGATCGGTGGCTAGGCTATTAGCTGGCCAAAAGTAGGCTACATGAAAAGTGCAATATTGCTGATATATCTGTATGTTAGTGGGTTTTCACAGTGAATGTATGTAAATCACGAAGTTAGTCTTCATTTCCTGTGGTGTAGGAAAATTATCGTCAACAAAAGTGGTCAAATTAAGATCCTACATCTGTAGTTTAGAGCCACAAGCAGCAGACAGTGAGGCGGGGTATTCTCTCCGTCCCTCTGCCTGCATGCCCTGCCAGTCAGCAGAAAGCAGCAGTAGCCTGCCAGGTAGCTGCATGGCTTGATATCATCCCGGCCCAGCAGCTCAATACCTATACACATCTAAGAAAATCTGTCTGCTCAACCGGCCTGTCCCATTGATTAGCATTCTGGCTTGGTACGGAATCCGTTCCCAGACGTGTAATTTGTTTGAGACAGAGAATTAAGACGTGCGCCATGCCATGTGTTTGTTTACTTACCCACTCCACTCAGAGGAGAGTGCACTTCCAGCCGAGCCACTCTGTAATAAAAGCCCAAGCCAAATGCTACTCATATGGAGTAGAGCTGTAAAAACCTCTGTTTGGCTGCAGTGCAGAACTATCTGTCTGCTGAGGCATGTCGTCTTTGGTTGGCCCATCCTGGCCCTGCAATACTGTAAACCATCATGTCCACCCCGGCCCATTCTGCCTTCCTACCTTCCTAACCCAAGCACCAGAGGCTGTGAGCTATTTTCAAATCCCCTCGCTTAGGAATTCAAAGCGTAATTTAAAATCCTTCAATACAGTTAAGGCTGCATTTATTTTTTAGGCGACAACAAGGTCAGTTTGCACCAATATCCAATGCACGATCAATAGGATATTTGAATTTAAAGAGCCGTGGCCCCAGGGTGGGTGTCAGTGCATAGTGTTAGTGCTGGGGCTAAGCCCTGGGGCTCAGGAGAGTCCTATCCCCCATACTCACTCACACACACCGGCCCCAAATACTCGGCCCCCCAGGCCTGGTTAACTCTCAGGACCATGATTCATTCATGGTGGATTATGGTCCAGGGGCCGGGGCCCTGGAGAGGCCTGGGGCTAGCAGGCAGGCAAGCAGGCAGCGTTCAGGCTAGCAGGCAGCCATACAGGCTCCCAGAGATAAAGGCTGCTTCCCCTGGATACAGACCACAATCCTATACCCACCGCCAATCCACCCACACCCATGAATCATTTTAACACCAGATCATTTCAATGCATTTAATTCCTTTGGTCATGATGTTTTATGCATTTAAATAAATCAGAAGTATGAGAATGTTTCACTTCCAGTACTTGTTTTTACTTTTTTTGTTTCAGTTTGTTTATTGTTGGTTTGTATGTATGTTTGTTTGTTCATCTGTGGTTCTTCATAAGGACTAGAAGCCCCCATAACAGCAGGTAGCCTAGCATTTAAGAGTGTTGGGCCAGTCAGTAACTGAAAAGTTGCTGTTTTGAATCCCCGAGCCGTTCTCCCTTGAGCAAGGCAGTTATCCCCGAAAACTGCTTCCCAAGCACAGTGGATGTCGAATAAAGCATCCCCCTGCACCTCTTTGATTCAGAGGGGTTGGGTTAAATGTGAAAGACACATTTTGGTTGAATGCATTCAGTTGTGCAACTGACTGGGCATCCAATTCCCATGAGGTAGGAATAATAAAACTATAATAACCAAGAGACCCAGATTCATAGTTTCTTCATCATCACAGTCCTTCCACGACCTCAAGAAGTGGAATGACTTCCAAGAGGTCAAAACCATTGCCAGTACTGTGGGAAAAGAAACCATATCAGCATAATTTAAGAATGAATTCTGTGGAATTACTGAAGAAGTCCCCCTTGTGTTGGCTGCTGCAACGCTGTCAACCATTTCTATTACTGGACTAAATCCAGTCAGCAAGGTTTCCTTGTTATTCGAATCCCTGCAGTATTCTATATATGAATTGTTCTTCTTAACAGAGTGAGAAGTAAAATTGCAACCACAATAACCCATGCTCTGCTGTGATACTGAAGAAAATGTCCCTTCAGATAGGTGTGTGAGGAGCACCGCCATACATAGCAAGACATTGCATGGCATTACTGTTATGGTGTGACAACAGTGCTAGTCAATACAGCATCCAGTTATTAAGTGGTTATTACTGGATTGTGTGTGTGTGTGTGTGTGTGTGTGTGTGTGTGTGTGTGTGTGTGTGTGTGTGTGTGTGTGTGTGTGTGTGTGTGTGTGTGTGTGTGTGTGTGTGTGTGTGTGTGTGTGTGTGTGTGTGTGCTTATCAAAAACAGTGGTTTACATTTCCATTCAAGGTATGGATGTGCAAATCAGATCAAACTGCTTGCATTTAGCAAATACTGTACCGCAGTGGTTATTATGCTAAACCTGTTGAATTGACTTCATTAAAGAGATTCATAAACAGTTACCCCATACTAAATTGGAAAGAACATATAAGAGAAATAACCTACACTGACGTTTTACTATTTTAAAATATAAAATATAGATAAGGTCCAAAGAAAATGTGTTATCATTCAAATTGTATATTTTCTATTTTTATTAAAAACTCACAATTGTTTTCAACATGTTGTATTTATACAGTGAATGGTCTAATATGCACTGGAGGTCACATAAGCTTAGGTTTATTAGAACAATAACAGACATACCATGAGGGTTGGATATTTAAAGAAAGTAGCAGCTGGTAGCTGCATATTCAACCATCAATTAAATGGTTTGGATTTTCATTTGAAGACACAAAAATAAAACCTGTCTAAGTATGTTATATTAACAACTTTATGAATGTTTTTCAGCACACTAAAAAAATGAAGAAGTAAATGACTCCTTAGCATTTTTTAACACTTACACTTTGTCTCAACACGTTCTGCAGATGATGGTGCAAAGCACTTTTACAGTATTTGTGCTATTTTTTATTTGGCAACTGTCTACTTGTGTTTTTTGTGTGTTTTTTTTTTTTGTAAACAACATCTTGTACAAACTAGCACAGTGAACCACAACCCCAGCAAATGTGTTTGTCTTCATACAATATAAATAAAATCAATACAAAAGTTTGGTTGGTTGCTTGGAACATTTTATCTTGATCAAGAGATTCTAAAACATGGTTTGATACTTTTAACTCCTGAATTAAATATATTACGTAAACAGTTGACTGTTCTAGTCCCTTTCAGACCCCCATTAAACGATTTTTAGAAGGTAGACTTCATTTAACAACATTTCAAGTTCTGTTCAATTTAAATAAAGGGTTCACAAGCCATATAACTTTGCCTTTTGTTTCCCTTTTGAAGGCCAACTTCTTCAGATTTGGTGGTTTGATTTTTTTTTACCAAAAAAAGAAAACTGTCTGGATGGAGAGAAAAAAAAAGTATTTCCCCTGGCCTTCAGAAATATATTTAGTGTCAAAAAGGTTGTTTATATGGCAGAGCCTTGAGAGGCAAAGAGGTCTGAGGAGCTTTTGAATAAATACAAGGGACACGTCTAGTGCCATAAATAGAGTCTGACGCCTTTCAGCCTTCTTCTAATGCCAGCGGCGCAGGTTAGCGTTCAGACCAACCACCCGTCCTTCTTTTTCTGTAAAGCTGTTGAGTCTTTGACAGTAGCTAATGATGTTTTTGTGGATTTGGGACATATTACTTGTTTTCAGAATGGTTGTTTTCCCAGTGGCATGTGTTTGGAGGGGCGTCACTGTGCTAGGCCACTGACAGGAGTCAGGAAGGGTCACAGCCATGGAGAGCAGGGGCCCGGGGTTGCCAGGGGCCCACAGGGTCAACAGTCACACACAGTCTTTTATGTGCCCAAGTCCTTATTCGGGTTTAAAAAAAGAAGCAATCAAAACATCAACACAATACCAAGGTAAATGCTTACAACCACATTGTCCACGTTTTGATTTTCGCCATATTTATTTTCCCTGCAAAAAAATATCATATGGGGAAATAAATAAATAAATAAATAAATATGATTGACAAAGAAATATTTGACTGGTGTCGCTACCCCTGCCCCTACCCTTGCCCGCTCTCCTGTCCTCCCCTATTGAATCTCTCGGTGGTACAGTCCGCTCTCTTGAGCTACCAGACGGTGCCCTCGTTCATTTCCGAGGGTGCATGGGACAGGTGGTTGCCGTATCCGCTGCCATTGAGAGACAGTGAGGTAAAGGGCGGGCTGGGGCCGTACACCTCAGAGGAGATGCTGTGCATGGGCCCCGGGATGCCTGGCTCTGGGCTGGGCGAGTCCCCAGGGTGGTGGGACATGATGTCAGAATAGCGCTGCACCTCACTGGAGGGGTGGTGCCCGGGCAGGGGATGGTCCATACCACCTAGAGGGGTGCCCGTTGGGCCTGAGGAGGGCACGAATGGGAGGTCTACCGGGGTCTGTGCCTGCGACGACGGAGGCCCCTGAGGAAAGAAGTCGTAGTTCCCTCCTGGACCGTAGTACTCACTTTGATAATCTGCAGATCAACAAAAAAAATCTGGGTTAGCCTGGGAACAATAGGGTGAGTAAAAATGATTTCAGAGATTTTCAGGAATTCATTGAATATACATAGCCTGAAGTTGCATAGGGAGAAACCCTCGCCGTGGCACATTAGTCAAAGTTACACTTAAATCAAAAATGCAATTGGGTGGGGAGAACAACGCCGCCGCAAAATTAATTAAAATGGGGACCATTTCATCAGCGATTTTACCTCCTGAAATCAATGTTTCATTTCAGCAGAATAGTACTAGGCCCACTGCACACCACAAAGGACCAGAGTCCACCACACACTATTGATATCCACAAAACAAGTTAGGAAAATGGAAATAAGGACGCACATACTTCACTATAATCAAGAAAGCCTACATTATTAAATTTCAAGGGCAGCAGGTAGCCTAGTGGCTATAGCATTGGGCCAGTAACCGAAATGTTGGTAGTCTGAATCCCCAAGCCGACAAGGTGAAAAATCTGTTGATCTGCCCTTGAGCAAGGCACTTAATCCTATTTGCTCCGGGGCTGCAGTAAATAACAGCTGATCCCTGGCCGTTACCCTACTCTCCAAGGGTGTCTCAGGGGGAGCTAAGTATTCCTCAAAGTAACACAAAATGAATGTCACAACCAAATATGTTTCAAGCTCCTTCCTAGGAAAACAGAAGGCCTACAAATGCACCTTTCTTGCATGTGAATGTCATCTTGTAAGGAAAAAAGTAAAGACAATTCGGTCAGTGAGATAATGCAATGGCTTGGGGCCCTCTCTAACTAACCCCTTGACCGAAATTTGATGGATGAGTTATTTATTAACGAACCCGTTCCAGACAGGGATCACAGGGAATGCAATGGCATTTGGTAATGAGCATCTTTCCCTCTTAATACAGTTTGAATGTTGACGTAATATACCTGACATACATAGAAAATAATAATAGTGTTCTAGTGATTATTTATTCATATTTAACGACACATTTAGGCCTATTGTATTAACTGTTATTAGGCGCTGTTTGGCTTACATGGACACCATAACAAGATGTATTCTCCATACTACTGTAATTGTTATTTTTATTAGGCCTATTTTATGTCTTTTTTTCTAGTTTGGACAAATGGGTCAGACGATTGGAGTCTATAATCTGAGACATTTAAAGAGACACGTTATTTCAACATTTACTTTTTGACAACATCAATTTCGAATCCCTTTAGACCTTTTGTGGTGTTTTCGCCAAATCGTTAATTATCTCCCATTGTAATAAGTCTTATATCACTTTTTTAACACCTGAAGATTTGGCACAGCATCCTAACTAATCCATCTCTAGATAATGTCCATCCATACTCAAACATTTTAATGCTCTCCTCTCGGTGTAGGTCCTATTCCAATTATGTGTGTTGAGCTCATCTGATAAGCCATGATAGTAATCAAAGGCGTCCTGGGGCAGCGCGACAAATGGAAACAGCGCTTGGCGGACACATGTAAAATTATTCGACATTTCAGACAAACATGTGAAACCGATAAACCCGCTGGGACACCCAAGCCGTTTCATCACTCTTCTTACCTCCGTAGTATGAGAAAGGACCGTTTGGAATTAATTCCCCGGGTTCCAGCCGGTCCACTAGCGTTCTCATTCTCCTCGGGCTCCGGAAGAACGCGTGCCGTCTCGCGCCCAGGGCGCTCAATTGCTTCATACGTCGCTCCTTGGACCGCCTGTTCTGAAACCATACCTATGAAGCACAAAAGTCAGCATAGACCAACGTTAATGAAAATGAAATGGATTGGAAGGCTTGAAGTGAAAATATTACGGCTGGAGCGTTGGAGACGAGAGAGGGGCTCACAGCAAAGATTGCCTCTGTATCCAAAATGACGTTTGAACACACATCTCAATATATTATGATAAATAATTGAATGCACACAGGATGTAAAGCTGCAGAATCCATATTTGATAGTCAATAAAATAAAAGCAAACACTTTACTTCGATCTGTACTTTACTTTTTTTCGTTGAAATATCATTATAGATTGGTAGCCTATATAAAAAGTAGCCTAACTCTAATATCAGATCTATTCCAACAATATAAGCATTATGTATGGTGTCCGTTTGTTTACAATTATTACTGCTTTACCGTTATATTATCATTGCTTTGTTTATAGATCCGTGATCAACAACAAAGCAATGCCTAGGCCATGTGTAACCTGGGTGCCCTTTTTGTGCCGGAGCGCGCGCTGCCCTGCATGGTCGTCAGGTTCTGTGCGTGGTGACTCGATGGAGTAAAGTCTTATTCCTGGGATAATATTACTATTAATTATCGTCACTCCAGTCGCACAGATCTAACCTCAGTTTAATGTTATTTTAACCCTCCATTTACCCCGAGTAAGGAGGCAGCAGCGGGAACTTTTAAAAGGAGGGTTGTTAGCAATATATTACACGGCTCTGCGAGGTTATTATTTCGTAATCTATATATCCACCCTTGAATTCCTTCGGCTAATTATGCTCTTCCTTGAAGCTCTTAAATATCCAACCTCGCCACCTTAATAATCTTGATTTTTTTTTCACTTGATCTGCCTTCAATTTTTTGTCATTACATTACCACATCCCCGCAGCACTAGCCCTATCATGGGAGACACTCGGCGGTGTGGATGCGCTTATTTGTACATACGATACATTGTCCCAACTTAGGTACTACGATACAGAGACCAACTTAAACATTAAAAATCAGGTGTTTATCTTCAATAGCCTAATTTTCAACTCTTGAAAATAGGCCAAAAATAATACCACCAAACAAAAAAAGCCTTCCAAATGATAGGCCTAGCTTACTTTTTTTTGCATTAGGTAATGCAATTTGTCAAAATTCAATACCACTGGTAATAATAATAACAATAACAATATTATTCATAATAAAATTATTCATAATAAAATTATTCATAATAATTGTGTTTGTTGTTGTTATTATATGTCAATATACGGCATGCTTATTTGAAATTATTTACGCTATACTAGACTGGGGGTAAGGAGGCATTTTGAAGTCTCCTGAACAGATTTCTGCGTTTACACTTGACTGAAAATGGTCACAGCATGGCTAAATGTGGTCGCAAAACGTGATGGTCCAGCGTTGCCAAGACTCCCATCGCTCCCACCAGTCTCACGCCAGTTGGCGTGTTTACCCATCCTGCACGCCAAGAATAAAAAATACCCATATAAATTACGCTTTCCAAATAAACCTCGATGACAGCCAATCTTTCGCTCTTTCAAGTCAATGTGACCATGCAATTTCTAGGCAACCCCATCTTTAAGCGGGAAGGCATATGAGAAAGGAGCGGAGTGATTGTGATCAGGCCTCTGTTGACAGGGTGCCCAACATGGAGATACTTTCAATAAAATACAAGCTGCTATATCACACGCTATAAGTGTGTAACCCTGAAAGCGCACAAGGTGAGGGTCCCTCACTTCCCCCCACTATACGGTTCTCATTCACTCCCATACCAATACAACATGAGCTGCATCAGGAATTACATTCATGTCATTATAGTGCATTTGTCTTTGCCATTACCTGAATGACTCTCATGTTCAGCCCCGTCTCCTGCGCGAGCTGCTCCCTGATGTGTCTCGTGGGTTTGGGGGTGGCAGCAAATGCCGCTTTTAGGGTCTCCAGTTGCTTTGCTTTGATGGTGGTTCGCGGTCCACGTCGTTTACCGCCAAGGTTCTCGCCATCGTTCTCATTACTACCCGTTTCTTTGTCAGACAGATTGGCTATTTCAGAGTCCTTCACATCGTCCTGTAACTGATCTTGAGAATCCGGTGATAAACTTGGGTCGCTACATGCTGTTACTGTGAAAACGAAAAATGACAGAAAACGCTTAGACACACAGTCCATTTGTAGACCTATAATTTCAATACAATGAGGAATATGAATGATTACTAGTGGCCTATTTGTGTAAGCCTTTATAGCCTTACTAAAATATATATTTTTTTATTATAAATTGATATAGTATTAAACAATAGGCCTACCTGAAATAATAACCTATGCAGATTTAAATTATTTTTATGAACACTATTTGTGTTCTCTATTATCTTTTAGCGCCGAATTCATTAAACGTGTCAAAAAAATGAGCCTACGATAAAATCAATAGGCTTCTGGGTCTACAATTAGTACAACCCGATAATTAACATCTATGCAAATATAATTGGATATTTTGGCTTACAAATCCAAAGAAATATTCAGCAATAGTGTGAAAATATAGGCAATGCAATTGCGCAAATCGTTATTTCTGTTTTTACAATAAGATAAAATAGTTTAGGCATAGGGCCTAACCTACATGGAAGAGAACGATGCAAGTCACATCGGTCACAATTTTTTATTTTTATTATTTTACCTTTATTTATTTAACTAGGCTAGTTAGTTAATATTTTTTTTTATTTGCAATGACGGCCTAGGAACAGTTGGTTAACTGCCTTGTTCATGGGCAGAACGGCAGATTTGAACCTTGTCAGCTCGGCGATTCGATCTAGCAACACTTTCGGTTACTAGTCCAACGCTCTAACCACTAGGCTACCTGCCGTGCCACTAGTAGCCATGCGCCCAAAATTATGAAGCCAATTTGGCCGTATAGGCCTACCTGAGAGAAGGTTTGTGTCTTTCCCATTGCTGTGGGTTAGATAATCTTCTTTGCAGACAAATTTATTTTCGTCTATGATGTAGAGCTCCTCTCCCGTGGACAGCTGTTTGTTACACATCATGCAGGTGAAGCAGTTGAGATGAAACACTTTGCTCCTTGCCCTCCGGACCAAGTCGTTCGGCGAGATGCCCTGAGAACAGCCCGCGCACTTTGTCCCAAACCTCCTGCGAGGGGACAGAGGAAGAATGCACGATTATTAAAATGTATTTAGGCGCAAAACCAAACAGTATATGTTAGTATACAACGATTGCATATTGAGAGTGTGAATAAATACATTTAAAAAAAATATATATATGTCACTGCGTAGTCTCAGAAAAAAGTTGCTATCTAGAACTTAAAAGGGTTCTTCGGCTTTCCCCATTGGAGAATCCATTGAATAACATTTTTGGTTGCAGGAAGAACCGTTTTGGGTTCAATGTAGAACCAATTCCACAGAGGGTTCTAGATTGAACCCAAAATAGTTCTACCTGTGACCAAAATGGTTCTACCTGGAACCAAAAAGGGTCCTCCTATGGGGACTTTAGAATAACCCCTTTAGAACCTTTTCTTCTAAGAGTGTAACCCTAACCTCTGCCTCTCACTTGCAATGGTTCACGATGAGAATGATTCCATAATTGCCATATGTGGCCCTGTTCTTTATAATTATTGTTAGCTGTAGTAGGCCCTGTACATCTATTATATTTCTGCATTCATTGTCAACGGACACATTTTCTTACTTTGCCGAATCAAAAAATATTTGTTCCATTATAAACACGTTTTTGTGTAAATAAGAGAACTGCTTAGAATCGCATTTTAGGCCTATTTAGACCTAATGAAAATACATGTTAGTTGTTGTTGTCCTTCCTGAAATGTAGATGATCATTATGATAAAGAATACTTCCTTTATAACACAAAACAACAGCCCTAAATGTGTAATCCAATTAGGAAATAATACACATTGCAATATACAAGTTAGTACTTTAATATGTGTGATGATCCTCTTTTTGTTGATTGTAACGGAAACTAATGTGTATTGAGATTATGGACACTGATTGTTGACTGCAAGTCTGTGATTGCATTGTCTGCTTGTTTGATCTTTTAAAGAGGTTAGTTATTTAAATCCACTTATCATGTCCTTCTCACTGGAGCCGTGCAAACACAGGGGCCAGGCAGATAGCTTTGCCACTGGGCCGAGATACACACTTCCTCCACACTACCCCGATGAAGTATTGATTCTAGCCGCTTCTCTGCACCTCTACGCCTTATAAACAACGTGTGATTGATTTCCTTCATACCCCATACCGAGGACGAGTACACACGCGTTTAATGTTGCTGTCCATCTTTTAGCATAACAATACAAATGAACAAGCCTTTAATTACTGGCTCTCCTAATCAAAGCTTCTGAAGCAACACCTCCAAATCCACCGTCACACCTAGCACTTAGAAATTCTGAAGGAATTGGATGCAATCTTATTCGTCTTTTAACCATATTAGAAATGAGTACAGATAATATTTAGAGTGGTTAATGTATTAATACGGCCATATATAATACATCCCATTAAGTATTTAGCCTTGAATATACCTAGCATTTTGTTATAAGCAAATTATAATGGTAAATGTTTTGAGAGCATATTGGCTTAACAGTTTTCTAAAGTACAATTTAAAGGCATAAGGTGTAATTATCGCATGTCTTCAGATAGTTTTGCAATTTATTGCGTGCTCTACTTTTGTGTTCATTAGTTCAGAAGTTAGAGTCACCTCTTTTCTTTTGTTTTTTTACACTAAACAAATGACAGAGTTTATATGTTCATTATTAGCCAATAATACATTATATCGAAAATGTTTCGTATTTGCAATATCCTTATGAGTCTTTTTTAAAGAAAAATATGCATTTGACTGAGAACATTAGGATAGTATTGTTAACTTAACAGAAACACGGAAATGCTCATCCAAGACTACACATCTGAAATAATAATTACTGTAGTAAAGGACGAATGAAAGGGAGCAAGCACCCACCAGTCAAGCTTACCTAAAGAAGTCGTTTTTGCAATATAGTTTCCCCTCTCGAGAAAAGCATTTCTCTGTTAAATTGCATTTACACTCGCAGCACTGTACGCACTTGACGTGCCACGCTCTGTCCAGAACATTGAGGAGAAACCTGTCCAGTATAGGCCTCTCGCACCCGGCACAGTGGACCATCGTCTTTGGATTTGCACCCACTCCGCAACCGTGGTCTGTTCAGCCTCCTGAGGTTGTGGTCGTCTCACTCACACTCTTGACTTGAGCAGAAAGCAAATCAACAACACACACCGGTTATTGGATGTTTTGTATTTGCAGTATTTGGTTCCTTTCTCGCTCGGATGTCCTGGATCAATGTGTTCACATAAACAGTCGATGGGTAGCCTGGTCGCTATCCTACCTCTTATACTCTCCTCTGAAGTGGTCAGCATGGAGGTTTATAGGATCCAAGTACAGGATAGAGACCGTTCGCCAGGATGAGTCCTCCCAGGTGAGGTAGTCAAAGCCTTAGACACCTCGAAAGTCAGTCCTTCGGATCCTCTTCCATACACCAAACACACATCGGTTTAAATGAAGCCAATCAAATGGCAAAAAGTATCAAGCCACCTCTGAAGATTGGCTATAATGTGAGAACCATAGCCTATCAGCAAGTATCCGTAGTCATCAAAGTGAAGCATTGGCCGAAAAAGCAACGTGTGCCAGTCGCTGTTGAAGACGCACATCTAACAAAATTGTTTTGGGGCAATACTGTCACACAGAAAGACGCGCGTGCCTATAAATAATTCTATGTTCTTTGACATGACCGCTTATCCACTGTTTAGGACCCGATGAGAATCGAAATAATTTCCTATCAAAATATTTCAATGAAAAAGTGTGTTTCCTCCGGCTCTGTTGACTATCTGTCCCCTCGAGTTCTCTTTTGGTAAATGATGCTAGTGATGGTAGGATGCGTGTGACATCTCTGTGCAGGATTGACGCTCCGCGTTGTCTGCAGTACTCTGCATGTTCCTGAAAGCACACGAGCCAGCCTTATTCACAGTCTCGTGACGTCAGGCAGTGGAGAAGCCAATCAGCAGCGCGCCATGCAAGTAACTATTAGCTATCCCTTCAAAGACGAGCCGGTGCATTCTGTTCTATTTATGGGGAACTGAAGAAACCAATTGTCAAATAATCCTAGAAACTGTCGTATGTTAGTGAATGTATGTGGGCGGAAAGACGACGGCCGTTGAGGTAAAAACAGCACAATCACCAGCTTATCAATTGTTTGCGGCGAAGAAATGGACGTGAAGAATCATTTCATAAGGTAGATATGGGCATCTTAACGTTCTCTCCTGATCCTGCATGGATCCTCCCCATGGGCGAGAGAGAGGTCGTCTTAGTTTAAAAACAGTAGTAGTAACATTGGAATATATCTTATATTCATATAACAAAATTGGATGGAATGCATGCTTTTGTTACATTTTTATTGTTTGGTAAAAATCACATTTTGATTAAGTTTTAGCATATAGTATACAGGCTACAGAAGTGACTTGACTTCTGCCGTACAATACGTTATCATATTATCAATGACAAGAGATACGTCATACATTTGATTTCAGACTTAAGTTGACCAAATGTTTTTTGTTAGAATGTGCAGCCTCTCCAATGCGCAGAGACGCTTGTGGTGGCGCACGCTTTAGTGAGTGTTCTCTTGGTTGCGGCTGAACAAATCTTAGATAATAGTTTAGAGACAAATTTCAATTATGTGTACATCACCTAAGGGAAATTAAGTCAATATGCGTTAGAAATGAGTATTTACCCAAAACGGGAATTAAGTTTCACAATTCGAAATAATCAGAGGTATAGACTATGTCCTGGTGGCTGGGTTTGTTTCATCATATGCTTTTACTTGAAATGTTTTTCTTGACAGCTGCACAGTCTTCTCCGTACCTTTTATGCATGTTATCATTTATTTGCCATGATCCTTATTTAATCACTATTTAAATCCACATTTCCCACCAATACATCTCAGCAGTGCTGTGCTCTCTTTGGTCTTTTGTGGAGCATAGGGGATGTGAAAGACGAAGAGGCTCAAACGTTTACAGGTTACTAGATCGTTGTGACAGTTGCTGATGGCGTCAACACATTAGGACGTTTAATTAAGGCCGTTCAATCCACTTACCAGAAGAGGAGCCAAAAAACATTACCTAGAAGTTTGCATACTTCGAAATAGTTAAGGCTATGCATTATGTAGGCCTATTGACAACTCCGAAAGTGTTATAATATCCAGGTGTTTTACAGGACCAAGCCTGCTCTTCATTTTTTAGGAATGATGTCTAAATGTTCTTACTACTGATGCGTTTGTAGTTAGGTTAATGGTGACGTACAATATCCAGCCATCATATTTCTTAGTTTTGCATTTCTTAGTTTTGCAATTGTTTTTAAATCATCCTTCATAGATCTGTCTTTAAAGCTCAATGAAAGTTGAATCCTCTTTGAATCGTTTGAGATCTTTCTTTCCCAAATTAACATCTGTAAAATTATAGCTTAATAAATATAGTATTAACTATAAAGAAGTTGTAGTAGTTTTATTTGTGAAGTGTTGATAATAAATGCTTTATGACTGATTGGATACCTTCAGACAGTGGGAGGGAAAGGAATGCCAAGGCCAACATATAAACTCACATGTACGGTTGGAAGTTCCCACTTGTCACCGGGTGACACCGCAACAGGGAGGCATCATCATAAAGACCTCCTCTCTCACTCTCGCCTAGCCTATGAGATTACATTTCTTCACTGCACCTAATCTTACATCATCACTATCTCACTTCTCTCACACACACGCGCACGCGCACACACACACACACACACACACTGACGGGCAGCGGTGAGTGGTACCCCATGTCAGTTATTTATATTCTAGCGGCGTACTTTTGTGCAAACGTTCCAGTCTGAAATCTGGAATCAATAGCACGACCCCTCGTGCATATGGGCTGCTTCTCATGTAAAAGGGCAAGACAAGGCCGCGACCAGCCCCATACTATAAAAACACGGTGACAGCTGCCTCAGAGCGTCTGGGGATCGCCTCTTTTGACTGCGGCACCCTTTCGATGACAAGTGTTTTTCCCGGGGAAGAATAACAGATAAGAGACGAAAACACAACTCCTTTTCTCTCTCTCCCTCTTTCTGCGTATGACTGTGAGAGCTTTAAATTAATCTGCTAAGCGTCTGGTTAAATTTCTACCAACATCTCACTAAGAGAGAGAGAGAGAGAGAGAGAGAGAGAGAGAGAGAGAGAGAGAGATTGTGGGAGACAATTGTCTGAAGGAGACGTCTGGTTAAATTTCCACCAACATCTCACTAAGAGAGAGAGAGAGAGAGAGAGAGAGAGAGAGAAAGAGAGAGAGATTGTGGGAGACAATTGTCTGAAGGAGACGTTTGACAGTTAGGTGATGAAACTAAAGTCAGCCTCAAATTATAGTTTGAAATGTTCAGATTTTCAGTGGCGCTTAATAGGGAGACACTATTATGTGAGATATCTACCCTTCCAGAAATGAAACTTCAACATACGAATTTGTAATTTAAGTTTCAAAGTGGCGAGAGTAGCGTAAGGTTGTCATGTCATAGCCTATACCTCCAGCTCTGACTGGGGGGTGTAAAGTATTCTTACACTTAGACTAGGCTACTAACATATGGGAAATACATCCACACTAAATAGCTGTAAATAAATAACGTGTTATTTTCAGCATCAGTAAAATATTACTTGTCACATAGAGAATAATATTTACTGATTTAGAAGAATAAACCATTCAGTACACCATAACCCACAGAATGAGATTAATTCATGAAAAAAAACGAAATCAGACATATATGAATATCTCAGGACCCCTCGAGGCAATGACGCGATTAAATGCAAAAGGATTACTGCTGTAATACGTTATAGGAGTACAAATGTTCACCCAGTCAATGCTTTTCGTTTCATATCCAGAAGGGGTACATTCGAATTGTATTTACCCAAAAAGAAAAAGCATAGGCCTACCATAGGCCTACCTACTTGGCATACCATGCACAACTGAAGAGACCTAAAGTTCCTGAACTTAGTTTCACCAAAATTCTAAGATAGGCACAACAAAACAATATGAAGACAGGCCTCTATATAATTGCATAGCTGCCTCTTCAGTATATTTTCTCACTTTATGTCCATACTCAGCGACAGACTGCTCCAAGGGGAGCTTGGTTTTACTACTGCACTTTTACAGTATATGCAACGAGCAACGTATGGGGCAGGCTAGAGGGAGCCATCGATAGAAAAACGCAAAACCAAACCGGGCTCTAAACAGGGCATGACCTAAACGTATCTCATTGCACATAATTGCCTGTCAAAAGATGAGACCTGCTCTGTTGAGTAGGATATGTCAGATTGGCTACTTACTTTTTTTGAAGCATATGTTATTGTCTGTGTTGACCTGAACTGCATACATAGCTTACTCTGTCAGCGGTGGTAAGGTCTAGATATATATATAAAAAAATAATGTGACATGTGTAGGCTATTCTTATTTTGAGTACTTTTGTCTGCATTTCTATTCTATGTTATTCTATTCTATTCCATTCTTACTTGTCATGCAATCAGACAATCCCCTGATACAACTTAGCCAAAAACGTAATGTTTCCTACATTGGCTTCTACATGCCTTGGCCAGGTGTCATTTTTTTAAACCTAAATAGAGCCCACTTTAAATTAAATCACAATCTGTTTTCTAAAATAAATTATACAGTAATATTCAAAACAATGGCGTGGATTTATGGAAGCCAGGCTTCACCAAAACATTTACCAATAATTTTTTTTTTTAAGTATAATGTATAAATAGTATTTTGTCTCTCCGTGTTTCATAACGTTCCGTCAATTCGCAAGAGGCTGAATGTATCTCACAGGAGAAAGCTTCCGAGCGAGGGAAACAGCGCCCCGCTGTCTCTCTACGTGTAGCCCATCTATCTGATGCGGTCTGGTCCAAACGAGTATGACATTGTTGCCACCCGTAGTATTGAAGGCAAGGGAAGCCAGTGAGTTTCAAGCCTCCCTTGACATTTTTTTGTTGCCAATCAGCGTTGAACTAAACTGAGCGAGCTCAACTGTGAAGGGTTCTGGTCCACTAAAAAAAAGGTGTCAAGGGAAGACAGTTTCGATTTGGCGTCACTCCTATCAAATCCCATTGAGAGCATACATCATTGACAGAAAAACTTGAATTGTTGCATCTTGTTTTGTTGTTGTCCTCCGGTGGCTAGCTAGCCAGCTAGATAAAAATTGGCCCCAAATTAGCCATGGATGGAGAGATGGATTTGGACCAATCATTCTGGCCAATGATTATAAAGGCAATTCTGATCCAACCATTAATTCATACATTGTTGTGCCCCTGGCCTGAGAGGATGGAAGTGTAATATGTAGGTAGATGTAGGCGAATGTTAAGGCTAATGTTAACTAGCTAACGTTATCCATGAATGGAAGTTAGGCTAGCGAGCAAGCATTTTCGCCAGGACAACAAAAAATAAAAGCGGGTACTGTATGACAGAGTGATAGACTGTTTCTTCAACATGAAAGAAAGGAGTATGGAATTGGCATTTCTCCACAAGTAAGGGGAGTCAACATGTTTTTCTACTTGCACGAACGCACACACGCACAGAGAAATCAGAACCATGGACAGCCACATCATATTTAGTTTACTTTAATTGGACAAAATTATTTTTGGTATCTTTTAGTTGTCATTGTATTAGACTAATCATAGGTGATTTGATGATGCTGAAATGTTGAAGTTGAAATGGTGCTGGAATAGTGGAGGCAGCTCCTGTTATCTTTGCGACTTGCGTTAACTCTCCGTGATTCTAAATCAATAGTTGTTTAGTGGTCCGAAAATGTCGGAAACATTAACTTGCTTGACCATGCTGTAGGTAATGTAACTGTCTGTTACTGTACATGCAATATGCTTTGTGGACTTCACTGGACAGAGGTTGCTATCCGGCTTTGTGATAAAACAAAGGTGTGGCTGAATTTATTTTGCCACTGTGTCTTCTTATTGTCTCAGCCTTTAGGCTTATCTGTCACGGTCAAAAGGCATATGAATTAACAGGTTAGAGAGAGCAAACAACTCCGTTATCACAACTCATAAGTTGTAATATGGCTTTTTGGGGCCTTCCCCAGTGATTTTAACCACGCACCGCTACTGATTCTAAAAAGCATGTCCATGCCACTCATCCTAGATGCAGACGAAACGCTATTTCGTTTAAGATAATGATTAGCCTACTTTCAGGTCTAGTGAAAACATTTTCTGAAATGCATTTTTTTAATCAATAAAAACAATATTTTAGTTTAGGCTATTCAATAGGCCTACGTATGAGAAATACGCCAATACATTTAACAAAATAAGTTGTATTGTGTTGCTTCTGGTAGGATATGTTTGTGTGCTGCTGATACGTGACCGGGCGAGTGAGAGAGTTGAGAGTGGGCAGTGGACTCTGTGATCGCTAGCTGTGCAGACACGCCGTGACTCCGGTAATAAAGTGAGAAATATTACTCCTGACTGGAGCTTTGATCAGCTGAGCGCACCGGGGACCGCCGAGAGCACTGTCGGGGGGGAGGGGGGCTAGCGAGGAGCAGTGGGTCGGGCAGGCCTTCTCTCTAGCCCCCACCGCGCCACAGCCCTGTTTGGGTGCAATCAGCATCCTGTTGGGACTTCAGAGGGGACACGGATAGGCACGTCCCATTCATAAGCACAAATTGAGTTTATACAAATGAATGTGTTGTTGTGTTTACTCTCATGTAATTGAAAAGCTTTAAATAGATAAGTCCTCTTTCTCAGACCTCATCTTTACAAATCAAATATGAAAAAGGAATAGGCTAAATTAAACAATTTAATACTAGGCCTACGATTAAATTATAGACAATGCTGAAGGTACATAAATTGGCCTTGGGACAAAACTACAAATTGCTGAAATGGGTGTACAACCAAATTGCAGATGAACAATTTTGAAAACAAAAATGAACTGAAATGCTCCTTTTAGTAGGCTTAGGTCTATAACTGGACTATTTTCAGAATTATGCCTTACGTCGCAAAATAAGAAAAATGTGTGATGACAAATGTAGTATTGATCATGAATGCGTTATTCATTCCTGTTAAATCTTGAATGACTGATTATTATTGTTTGATTCCCATTCACTATAAATTAATTTGTTCTTAACTGACATGCCTAGTTAAATAAGGGTAATAAATTAAATGCAAGACCGATATGTTGGAATTGTTTAGAATTATTAGTACATTTATTTTAAAAAATGATATGTTGCTGTCATGAGAAAAATAATGAATACAATGTGAAACATCTAACAATGTTGGCATAGTTTAACAAATTCAAGCATTCAGATTCAATAGGCCTAAATTAAAATAAATAAATAATTGCATAACCTAACAAAATACATAAAGAGTATGTCCTCTTTTTAACATTGAGAGTTAATATATTTCCTCACAAAATATGTTGGTATTATAATAAATAATAAATGGTATTGGATCATCGCAAAATACGTACTTCTGACAAGGCAGCCACCATCAATAGCCTATGTCGTTTTTATAGTGCCACATGCACCACGGAGCAAAGGGGCAGGGCGGGATCATTCTAATAGGGTGCGTAGGTTCACCATCAAGCATGTGATTTGGGTCGTATTCATAAAACGGCTTTATTTTCACGGCGTGGACAAGGAGGCAGGCGAGAGAGAGAGTGTGTGCTGTCACTCACCACAGCTCAAACAGAGCCCGGGCCACCGTGCGCGTCCGCGAGGTGAGGAGGGGCTGCCGCTCAGCTCAAGCCAACAGCGTGCCAAAACTGATTAGAAGGGTATAGAGACAATGTCTGAGCAGAATCACAGCACAGCAATATCATTCCACACAGCCCCCCCTCTCCCCCACCCCAAATAAAAAGGAAGAAAATTATTTAAAAAATAATAGGCTATGGCTCAACCGTCTCCTTGGGCCAATATATGCAAATGTGAAAAGATCCTGTCCAATGTTATATGTCGAAATGTTGAATTGTGAATCAAAATTATAAATAAGGCTTATAAAGATATTGTTCTATCTTTGAAATGATACACTGTAAATAGGCCACATCTAGACTAGATAGCCTACCGTGGCCTACTCCAAAGACCAGCTGATTTTTCCTTGGATTTCTTGGAATCGGCACAAACATCTGCCAATGATGACCTCGCAGAATATTGACCCGAAACTCTACATAAACATTTTCCTGACTTTCCAACTCCATCGCAGAGAGAGAGAAATTCGATGGAACTTATAGATCTGCTCTGGCCGTCCCATCACCAGAACAGCTGCTGCTACTCTCACCAACCCGATAATGAACACGCTGACATGACAACTGTGCTGCTTCCATGGCACTGGTCCGGTCTCAGCGTGAAATAGGCCTAAATGCAACTTTCTATTCGGAAGACGGATGGGGCGAATCTCCCCGTCATCATCTTCCAGCCTCTTCCAAGAATGCAGAATGCAATTACATTGTTCTAATACTATGAGTAATTTAGAGAGAGACAGTGACGTGGGATCTATCTATGTAGGCCTATTATGGGCTATATTTAAGCAATCTCTCTTACTCATTGAACAACATCACAAAACATGTGCTATTCCACCGACCTTTCTTCGAGTACAGGCAATGCACATAACACTAGGGGGCGAATTCAATCTGAATAAAGAGGTAGGCCCACCCCAGCTGTGATTTATTATTATAGGCCCATGCACTTGATTTTAATGTGGGGTCCTGTAGTTGGAGTATTGCTGAATCCCAAAAGTGCTGATGTGACAGATAAAAAAAAGCCTAATTAATCGAATTGACATCTGCTAGCTATAGCATATTCATCCACATTAGAGCTTTACTCATATATAACAAATATATGTCAAGCATATAGGCCTGCACTAGTATACTCTCGACTGAAATTGAAATCAGAGGGCATTTATGTTACAGAAAATACGGACCAGCAGAAAATAGTATTATTATTATGACTCCCTTATGAAATATATAGAGAAAAGGTATTGTCTTTGGGAACATTTGCTCTAGTTTAGATTAATGATTCTCCGTGCTTATTCTGCAATAGGGGTGAAAGGGCTAGGATCACTAATGATTATAATATAATGTGTGGTGATAACCACTCCCTTTGAGATATTATCTCGCAGTGGGCAATGCTCTGGGGACGGCCTGCGAGGCTGAAAAGCGGCAGATAGCTGCTGCACGGGAGCAGATTTCTGCGTTAAAACCCCGCTAGCATACGCAGCCCTGGCCGTTGCTGATATCAAGTGCCCGGGGTTGATTTAAAATAGGCTACAGGGATGGCTGGATGATAGCTGGAAGATGTATTTTGCGACTTATTTTTTTCACTCAGTTTTTTTGTCAAATTAGAAAATGTGCACACAAGGTAGATGTTCATGTTGGATATCTAAGATACAAAAAAAGTGCAGAGTAAAAACCAAAATGCACTCAAGTAAAAAGTAGAATTGAGTTTAAATGTTCTCCAAGGTAGGCCTACATTTGTTGTTTCATTTAAAGAGCCAGAGAACGGTAAACCTATGATTCTTTAAAAATCTCAAACATTCTCCATCTCTTAAGTTTAACAACAGGGATATGAGGAAGGTCTCAACTTGCAGCGTAATTGGCAGTATTTGAACAAAACACATGAGTCATTGTTCTACCAGGGAACATGATCACTGAAAGCAGTGATATCATGCAAGGTATAAACATCTAAAGACACATACATATAGATGTGTACCTCAAAAACATGTGAAGATCCCTTCTAGACTACTCCATTGGTTGAAGTTTTGAACAGAAACTAATTTGTGCATGAAACTATATAATAGAAGACAATGCTCATTAAATCTAATAGGCCTATGGAGAGAAAAATAAGCGAAGATAATTTAGAATGACTTATTATCTCAGTTATTTCCAATCAGAACTTACACAAAGACGATTTTTACCTATGAAACGCTGCATTATTATCGACAAGCACTGATCAATAAGAACACAGTCCTTACAAACTTCTGTGGATGAATGCAGAGGATTAAAGATGGGCGAGGAGAGTAGAGGAGAGAGAAGGAAGAGAGGAAGTGGGGAGCGAGAGAATCTTGCTGGGCCGCGGGAGACGCACCACGGGCAATCTCGCTCCATTCATCTTCATTGCCTTTTGTGTGCACAAAAAGCAACCCGTGCATAAGGTAAAGCCCGCATCAAAGCCGTGGCTTTATTTTATATCCTATAGATCAGGAGGGAGACAAAGCTTTATTTTCGCCAGGAGAGAGATATTTTACCTCTGCCTTACGGTTTTATGTTGGAGAGGTGTCAGCCAAAGGAAATGGATGGCTAATGCATAGGCAAAACGCCTCGCCTCGACATGCTGCAAGTCAGCGGCTGTTCGCAGGAGGAGAGCCGGGGATTTAAGGCCGGTGGGAGCCGAGCCAGGCATGGGATTGAGCGCTGGCTGGGTATATAATGTATTCGATCCCGTTACACACACGCACGCGCTCATACTCGCATGGAAACCAGGACGCACGCACATTTACGCACTAGCACACACGCATATTTACACACACACACACACACACACACACACACACACACACACACACACACACACACACACACACACACACACACACACACACACACACACACACACACACACACACACACACACACACACACACCACACTTTTCTAGAACCACTAGCACCTAAAATCTGACGCACTGTTCACTGCATTCATTTATTCAGAATCCTCCTTTATTAGGTGGAAGAGAAAGAGTTAACGAGATTTACAATGCTGCTCAAAAACAGAGCTTCTCTGTCATATTTTTCTCCATGTTAAATAGAAATCTAAAGAAGTAATTGGAATTTACTGCATACCTGAATAACTGCATATACATAAGCACACATTTCATGGGGGGGGGTCACTGACACTGTTTGGCCATATAAAACCGGTGCATGTATTATAATACACAGCAAATAATGTTATTTCGCACAAGCCTTGCGACATGCTTGTGATTCCGTCCAAATTATGCAGGATTCAAACTAACGTTTTCAATTTATTAAACCTATATAGGCAACATTTCATTTTAATGGGACAATTTATTTCTGAGAAGGGATTATCAGTGCTGGTTGAAACTACACCCGTCTGTACATTTTCAGCATCCGTGTCATTTAGAACTTTATAGGCTACAGCCTTTATATCAGTGGACTGGCGTTTCAGGGGCTGGCTGTTGAGCTCCCCAACACAGGCAGACGACAGAGGCATCAGACATTGACTTTGGAAATGACTTCCAGACAGACACATTCCTCAATTCTAAACACCTTTAAGTGTCTGCATGTGCTTACTGAATTTCGTCAAGGAGGACACAAATCCGCCAACTGGGATTGCAGTCATGCACGGGTCTCTCCAGGCCTCGGGCGCGGGGGATGTAAAGTGGTCGACAGAGGAGCGACCCCAGTCGAGAGGGCTCAGGTGGATTTGGAAATAATGACAACATGATGTCTGTTACGATTCACATTAACCATTTCACAACAAGAACTAGAGTCCCTTTGACAAGCCTCAATGTCAAAAGTCTCAAGGCTGTGCTTTATATAGGCTCAGGGTAATATTCAACACCTAGACCAAGGGCCTACAAGGGCCAAACTAAAGAAGGAGCATACTGTATATGGCTATGAGGAGGAAGAACACTAATCCTATGGAAGAGAATGTATGCAATCAACAACAACAAACTGTTCCCACTTTGTGAGAATGAAGCCCTCAATATGCAACTATTTAGTTGCACACACAATCATATCCCTTTCAGATAGTTTCCTTGCTGGATTATACACTGTTCTTCATGTTGGTAGCACTATGTGTCAAATGAATCTATATGTGGGACTCCTTACTGCCATTATTCAGAAAGGGATATGATTGTAGGACTCCATATCCCCCCCCCGCCCGCCGCCGACCCCTACACCGATCCCCTGCTCAAACGCTAGAGCTGAGACTGTGGGTGGGAACACAAATTGTTTCTCTATGATGAGAAGACCAGGGGCCTCAGTGATGCGATTTAAGAGAGAGATTTGTTCCCTGTATGGTTCTGTTCCTGATAGGCCCATCAGGTAGGAGCAGCAGGGAGCCACACTGAGGGGTCTGGGGTGAGGGGGGAAGTGGGGTGGGTGGAAAGGCATAGAGGGGGGTCGGTGGTGGCTTGGTTGGGTTGTTGTGGAGGTCGTTCATATGCTGGTGCGGGGAGCCTGGGCAGTTCGTTGTATGCTCAGCCTGCCGATGAGCTGAAAATGTGAGGAGGTTGTGGCCTCCGGGTGTTTTACGACAGGGGGACGGACGGAGGCTGATTTGTCTTCACCGGAGCGTACCACTGGCATCTTCACACCCTTGAGTTGCAGGGCAGGGCAGGGCAGAGGTGGGGAACAGGGAGAAGGAGGGGAGGCTGTAAATTAGCTGGGCTGGCAGGCTGATGGTCGGTCAGTGATCTCAGGGAATGGCACCCACCTAACCCCGTGTGCTTAGGCCCCAGCTGAGCCTGCACTGCATGGAGATGAGAACCAGGGATGTAAACTAATCTATCCCAACCCAGCCCAGCCCAGCTCTATCCCCCCATTCCCCTGGCCCGGTGCAGCTCAGCTTCCTTCTAAGGGTATGGTAAGGAGGTGTGATCCTCACCCTTGTCCGGTCCAGCTCAGCTTCCTTCTAGGGGTATGGTATGGAGGTGTGATCATCACCCTGGGATAGTCCAGCTCAGCTTCCTTCTAGGGGTATGGTTTGGAGGTGTGATCATCACGCTGGGATAGTCCAGCTCAGCTTCCTTCTAGGGGTATGGTATGGAGGTGTGATCATCACCCTGGGATAGTCCAGCTCAGCTTCCTTCTAGGGGTATGGTATAGAGGTGTGATCATCACCCTGGGATAGTCCAGCTCAGCTTCCTTCTAGGGGTATGGTATGGAGGTGTGATCATCACCCTGGGATGGGGTGATAAGAGGAATCCTACAGTGCTGATTAGATCAGGGGCATGTTTGTCTTCCAGTATCGGGGATTACATGATTTATTAGAGAGCGAGGTTTGGTGGCTGGTGGCGGTGGCGAGTGCTAACTCCCCACCCACACCCACATCCAAAGGAAGTGCATTCCATTAAACTCCATGCATAGTTGGATATCTTTACACCAAGCAGCTAATTTGTCCCTTTAGCTTACAAGCCCATATCTGATCATCTATTACCCCACTGGAGAACCCCCCCCCCCCCCCCCCCCCCCCCCCCCCCACACACACACACACTTCCCATTGAAGAAGACCTCAGAAACATCCACTGATGTCCCATTAGTGTGGGGACACATCCATTTGTCCTGTCCCTAGCTTTTTATATATTCATAGTTTTCCACTACACACTCTCCAGATTGAGATGACCTATACATACAGTAGGGTACAGGTAGATGGCTAGATAGATTATGCAAGTAAGAGAAAGCACTGTAACACCACTGTGGCCCACCATGAATCAAGGCACATGCTATCCACTGGGGTTCTAACCACTGGGGTACCATCACTAGGAATATATGTAGCTCCTGGATTACTTTGTATTATATTAGATGCATTGTGCTGGCAAAGAATATACCAGTTTGTATTCAAGCAGAATGAACAACAAGAGTGGAAGAATTGCTAGGAGAATGGGAAGATGAGGAAGGAAAGGGGGGCATAGTATAATTAAAGCAGGTTGGGATTGGGAGGTTTAGTTGGTTTAGATGTGAAATCTAATTTCTATATAATGTCATTTAAATCCCGACATCCAGGAGTTGTATTTGAACTTGGATTATCAGAATCATCAGCCTGTGAATGCGAAAGATCCTCATGATCTTTGGGGGGCACAATGTTCTTCATGTTCACAGGTCACAGGTTTTCTTGGAGTATAAAGCAGAGAGAAAGGATTGAATTGCATTTAGAGTTGAATAAAGATGGAAGAAAAAGAAAAGGAGAAGAGAAGTGAAATTAAGGAAAAAGTACATTAGTTTACTTACAAAAGTAAGTGGTACTGGTCGCTAGAAACAAGGTCTCTGATATACTAATTCCATTTCCTGTATTTAATTTGTATCTGCAGAATTTAGATCCCCTTTAAGATGAACCATTTAAAGACCTGGTATTACTGCAAAAGATTTCTCCACAGACCATTTTCATAATGCCGTATAGAACAGGGGTGGACAACTCTGGCCCCTGAGTTCCTCAGCCCCGGTGGTTTTAGCTCCTCCTTGGTCTTTCATTGATAAATTAACATAATTGATTGGCTGAAGAGTCCACACACCTGGATAAACAGTTTGTTATCACTCCCTACTACTGACACATCTTTGAAGGGAATTGTTCCATCTGCCTTAATCAAATCGTTAAAGATACTTGTCAAATAGAAATTGATTGATTTACAGTAGGCTCTCTTCCAGTAGGCCACACCACTGCAAATCCTACATGGGGATGGGGAATTTACATGGCTCTGTATGGACAGAATGGCTGTAGTTATTTGTGTGTTCTGCAGAACAGACACACAGACATCATCCTTATTGAGAATCCCCTCTCCCCATAGAAGCATGTTGACAATAAGATGGAGAGGCCTCTCTGCGACCGTACAGGTGTGCTGCATTGTCTTTCCTCCATGACAGGCCTGAAAGAAGAACACGCTACTCACTGAGGAGAGGCTGATTGTGGCTGTGTAATTCTCAGATACGGAGGGATGGGAAATAAATAAATAAAGAAGAAGGAAAAAATAAACGCCTGTTAACTTATATCTCTGCCAGGCAGCCGAGGGAACAGGTGAGAGGTCGCTTCTCCCTAAGCCCGGGAAACACAGAGAACATTAGTGAGGCAGCAGCATGGCCTGGCCAGACCTCCCCTAGCTCTAATCTGGAGACTGGAGGAAGATACCAGACAGCCACAGTGGCATCAGACTATACTCCTGATGTCTTCTCCTCTCCTCTTCTGTGTGTCGGTGTGTGAGGTAACTCTCACTAATTTACTGTTTTTAAAAGGATTAGATGCATTTTTCATGCTTCAAAGCTAAATGACCAATTTGAATGTAAAAGTCCTTATGACGGAATAATCACTTGTGTGAGTTTTGTCGGCGGAGTGGAGAGGTGGCCTCCCAGGCCAAACTGTTGATCACATATGACACTAGTGTCTCACTGCATGTCACAGTTATGCACCAACTTCGTTCTTACTCTCTACGATCAGTATTTCCCAACCCCAGTCCTGAAGGACACCCAACAGTAGACATTTCTATTGTATCCCCTGACAAGCACACCTGATGTAACTTGTCAACTAATCATATAGGCATCAAGCCCTCAATGAGTTGAATCAGGTGTGCATGTTCAAAAATGTGTGCTGTTGGGGGTATTCAAGGGGGTATTCGAGGAGTTGGGAAACAGTGTTCTAAAGTAGAAACTGTATTCATGGGTTGCACCTCCGTCACTCGGTCGTCATGCCATTTTTATGAATGTTCTAAAAATGACGCTGACCATAGTGGTCATCGAAAGTTCAGTGGTGTTCAGTCATGCTGAACGGGAGTTAATGACTGTTTAATTGAAATTACACTATATTTGCCTTGAAATACCATGACAATGCTAAATAAGGCAAACAATTAGTAGGAAACAACTTTGCTATCATTATCATGTGGTCAAATTAACTTTAGAGAAATGGTAATGTTGTCATTAGCTAGCAAAGTATTTCAAAAATAGTTAGCAATGCTTACATTAGCTAACTAAAATTCAGTTGACTCCCCTCATTCTTAGTTAGCTAGCTAATGTTATAGTACATCGAGAGTCAACCTGGCGACATCACAATGATGACAAATGGATTTCCTACTAAAATGTGCCTTCTTTAGAAATGTCATTCTGTTTCTAAGCCACTATAATGCACTTCCCTGATAATGTTTCCAAATGCTAATGTGTTAGGATTTGTGGCTTGAATACCATTCAAGTCATGAGACCGATATTAGCATTTTTCACACATCATGTTCAAACTATAAGTGACTTTGTTGAGCTTCCCAATCCATTTTTTTTATACTTTCGGATGATTTGGACATGATGTGCGAAAAATGCTAATATCTGTCCCATGACTTGAATGAGATTTGTGCCACAAACGCTAAAATATTAGCATTTGGAAACAGTGCCTGTGAAACTAAACCAAAGCATTGATTGCTGTCATAGCTTGTCCATAGACTGCTAACAGGGTAATTTGGGTGAGCTATCTCTTTAACTCCCATTAGTTCACGTGAAAATAACAAATCCATATGTATGACATGGATAACCCTCTTTTAAATGGAGCTCCACCTGTAGGACTGTCTCTGAGAACCTATCAAGGGACATTGAAGGAAAAAGAGTACTGAATATGAGACAGAGAGAAAGTTTGACTGATTGTATGGCCCTGATTAAAACTTCAATGTGACACCACGGAACATCAAGTTAGCTCCACCAGGGTCTTTGAGCCTGGAGAGGGGGGAGAGGAGGGGGGAGAGAAAAGGGGGGGTGGCACTCTGTGTTTGAGTTTATAGGGGAGGGCTGAAGGGTAATGAGGACTCACAACTGGCTGAACTTTCCTTTGACTTACACACTCCTTCTTTCTCTCTCTCTCTCATTGTTGGCTGCTACATTCCTTCCTTTATCAACGTGGTCTTATGTCAGGGCACTCCTGAAATTCTTCCTCCACCTTTATTTCCCTCATTCTTCCTCTCTGCCCCCAATCCCCCATCTCTTTATTGTGCTCCACTCCAAATACAGCACCCCTGCCCCCTCCTGTCACCCCATCAAAATAAGAAACAGTAAATCCTGTGCCTCTTACTGCTGCCGTGTTTACCATCCCACAATAGAGCACACATACTTGTTCATCACCCAGGATCACGCACGCACGCAAGCACGCACGCACACACACACACACACACACACACACACACACACACACACACACACACACACACACACACACACACACACACACACACACACACACACACACACACACACACACACACACACACACACACACACACACACACACACACACACACACATTCTCTCTCTCTTTTCGCCAAACAAAGCGTCATCTTCTCAGCCTCAAAGCCCCTGAAACCCCCTGATTGTTACAGTGGTAAGTACGGCAGGCGTTGCTTACGACGTTTCTCTCTGCTAAACCTAGGGACTACTACGACACACACCCATATCCCTACACCTAGAGAGATGTCTGTCAACGCTGCCTGACACAACCACAAAACTCAGATTAGGGCTTGCTCTGAAACAGGATTTCAAAAGACATATTTTCTTATTTTCATTCAACCTTGAGAGGGTGGGAATATAAATCAAATGAAAATTCCAATGAGTAATAATGTGGATCTATTTAATGTTTAGAAAGGTGTTGAGCGTTCTGGATGTCAACTTTGTGTGCTTTACTGAAACCTGGGCTGTGTTGTGGGGATAATTGAAGTCTGAGGTTTGGGATGCTCCTGGAATGGGAATATTAAGAGTTTTAATACCGAGGTAAAATTTAAGATCCTGTGTTGTGTCTGTCTGGGGAAATGTAGAAATGTATTCCTCCCTCTGTTTCTCTCTCTTACAAAGTCTGAGGGCAGTGAGAGAGAAAAGACTGCATAGGCTAAGGAGAAAGAGATGGTAGAATGTGGATTAAATGCTTCTTTATTTGATATTAAACTGTCCAGAAATGACTGTCACCTTAAATGTAAACAGAGTAGCAGAATTTAATAGTGTATAGTGGCTATACTGTGATGCTATAGATGCTTGACTGTGTTCTGTTTATTTTGCTCTTCCCTTCCTTGTTTACATCACCTCATTTGCTGGCAATTTTCCCTGCGTGGGATTACTCTCCCTACTCAATGCGGATGGTGGTTTCTCAGACAAAAACAAGATATGTTGTCGACAGAATTTCAATTAATAAAACCGTTGGATTTTATGTGAGGAAGAGGTCTGGTGTAAAACAACAATATCAGTTCCCATACTGTAGGACTGAGACTACTGAAGACATGTTCAAAATAAGGGATTCTGTGAATATGTAAGGAAAAGATTACTAAGTCGGAAGTTTACATACACCTTAGCCAAATACATTTAAACTCAGTTTTTCACAATTCCTGACATTTAATCCTAGGAAAAATTCCCTGTTTTAGGTCATTTAGGATCACCACTTTATGCTGTTTTGCCACAACTTTGGAAGTATGCTTGGGGTCATTGGCAATTTGGATGACCCATTTGCGACCAAGCTTTAACTTCCTGACTGATGTCTTGAGATGTTGCTTCAAAATATCCACATACTTTTCCATCCTCATGAAGCCATCTATTTTGTGAAGTGCACCAGTCCCTCCTGCAGCAAAGTACCCCCACAAAATGATGCTGCCACCCCCGTGCTTCCGGCTTGTAAGCCTTCCCTTTTTTCCTCCAAATATAACGATGGTCATCATGTCCAAACAGTTCTATTTTTGTTTCATCAGACCAGAGGACATTTCTCCATGTGCAGTTGCAAACCGTAGTCTGGCTTTTTTATGGTGGTTTTGGAGCAGTGGCTTCTTCCTTGCTGAGTGGCCTTTCAGGTTATGTCTGTTTAGGACTAGTTTTACTGTGAATATAGATACTTTTGTACCTGTTTCCTCCAGCATCTTCACAAGGTCCTTTGCTGTTGTTCTGGGATTGATTTGCACTTTTCGCACCACAGTACGTTCATCTCTAGGAAACAGAACGCATCTCCTTCCTGAGCGGTATGACAGCTGCGTGGTCCCATGGTGTTTATACTTGTGTACTATTGTTTGTACAGATGAACTTGGTACCTTCAGGCATTTGGAAATTGCTCCCAAGGATGAACCAGACTTGTGGAGGTCTACAGTTTTTTTTCTGAGGTCTTGGCTGATTTCTTTTGATTTGCCCATGATGTCAATCAAAGAGGCACTGAGTTTGAAGGTAGGCCTTGAAATATATCCACAGGTACACCCCCAATTGACTCAAATTATGTCAATTAGCCTATCAGAACTTCTGAAGCCATGTCATAATTTTCTGGAATTTTCCAACATGTTTAAAGGCACAGTCAACTTAGTGTATGTAAACTTCTGACCAAATGGAATTATGATACATTGAATTATAAGTGAAATAATCTGTCTGTAATCAATTGTCGAGAGAAATGACTTGTGTCATGCACAAAGTAGATGTCCCAACCGACTTGCCAAAACTATAGTTTGTTAACAAGAAATTTGTGGAGTGGTTGAAAAACGAGTTTTAATGACTCCAACCTAAGTGTATGTAAACTTCCGACTTTAACTGTATATGTTTCTAACGACAATGTTTTGAGTCATATGGTCATGTAAATGTACAGTATGTCATGTAAATGTACAGTATGTCATGTAAATGTACAGTATGTCATGTAAATGTGTGCATCTCCTATTTGTTCTGTAGTGTTTGTTTCAAGAAGTCCACTTAGGCATCAATGCTCCCTCGCACACACACACCGGCCAGGTTAAACAGCATGGGAAGCGGGCAGCCTGCACACTGTTTGTTTTGGACTCAGTGGCGTCTCATTTACACGTGTTAATTGCCGCTAATTGGTTTTAATGAGATGAACAGGAAAGCCTCTGGGACCATTCATACCTTTAATTTGAAGTAAATATAATTAATTAACATATACTAATTACAGCCAATTAACATTGATTAAGAGATGCCAGTGAAAGGGGGAAAAAGTACAAACCAACCCCAAAGAATCCTATGGAGTCAGCAGGAAAAAAGGAATGTCACATGTCGGGAACGTCACGGACTGAGGCAGGAGGCAGTACTATCAAGTAGCATCTGTCTGTCTGGTCTACCCTCTCCTTCTCACTCCAGAGCGTTTGGGAACGAACGGGAACGTTGACTGCCCCCCCACTCCCCTCCCTGATCCATGCTCACCGGCCCGGTGCCCCCGTGCCGACGGCGCCCCATGGCACACCTGCGCAGGAAGCACCCCCGAGATGATGGCGGACAGAGGGCATCTGTGTGCCCGCGAGAGGCCAGCGTGTGCCACACAGTCTGAGCAGGAGAGATTAGAGGATTTACCACTGAGAGAGGGGCAGAGAGTTTGAGGGAGAGAGAGGGAGAGATGGAGGGAGAGAGACAGGAGGGAGAGAAGACATAGAGAATTGCTAAAAGGATAGGAGCAAGCTTAAGGAGAGGAAGTAAAAAGAGGCAGAGAGTGAAGGAGACATAAAAGCAAAAGAGGGAGGAAGAGAGTTTCCATGGCGATGTAGAAAGGAAAGGGAATAAGGGAAAGAAATAGACAATGAGAGAAAGAGACAGATAGAGGGTATAGAAAGCTTGACGACAGCTGAAAATGGGGGAGTGTGGAGAAGAGAGAGAGACAGAGAGCAGCTGAGCTATGTGGCTGAATGAGATTAGCCACATTTAAACAGCTAACAAAGACACACATTGGGCAGGCCATATTTTGGTGTCAGGCTCTGGGCATATGGGCAGACAGACTGTTGGAGAAAGACACTACGTCAGAGACCGAGGTGATTCCCAGTCGAGCGAGAGAAAAGCGAACTGAACAGAGAGAGAGGGGGGAGAGAACGCATTAAACAGAGAGGGAGAGAGAGAGAATAAGAGCAAAACAGAAAGAGGAAGGGATAGAGAATGAAAGCAGAGCATAGAAAGAACATGAGGAAGGAGATGGGAAAACAAAGACAGAGATAGAGGAAGAAGAAGATAGGACCCCTAGACTGTACTTGGCTACAAACCTAATGTCACCTGTGCCACCGAGACTGACTTTGACACTGTAAAGCCTGCTACTGTGGCGAGTGTGTACTCAGAGCCACATGCTCCTAGGCATGGTGGCAGAAGCTGGCAGTGCCCGCCAGGGCGAGGTGTGAATGTGTGTCAGATGGTTCAGCAGGCAGGCTGGCACCACCATGATCCCACTGGAGGGAGAGGGAGCAGGGCTAAGCCTGCCCACACCATGATGACCCTCCTGGGTGAACACCCCGACGGCAACCCACCCCCACCTCCACCGCTCAGCCCCTAGCATGGGGGTTAGGCTAGACACACATACACAGGGGGAACACCTTCCCTTTGGATGTGCTGAAAATACTGCTGGAATACTTGAAAAGCAGCCGCAAACTATCCACTGAACATAAGAATCTCTCTTCATATTGCTCATCAGACAGCCTAAACTCTACCAGAATACCAAAAATAGATCTACTTCGTTAGGTTAGGCATTAACTCTGAATGGTTAAGGTTTGGGTTAAGGTTTGGGATAGTCTTAAAACAAAAATCTCAAAAAAATCTTTCTATTGCTGGATTCAAACTTGCAACCTTTGGAATCAGATGCTTACTCCCATCCGCCATCCCTGTTCACAACACCCTGGCAAAACCGAAACCTACTTGAAGGTAACAGCGCTCCCTGATTCCCGTACTGTTGCCCCTAGTGGCCGGTTTCCACATCTTCTCCCATCGTCCTCAGTCATGGATGGATATTGAATACTGACTTGCATCACAGGTGACCTGGCTGCTGTGTTTGCTGGGGTGGATGCTGGCTGCAGAGATGACAGGCAGAGCATCAACCTTCCCACAGGCCTGTCTTTAAAATACTTGGTCGGGTCTGAGAAATCCTTCAAAGGCTGCCTGACTGCACAACTTCACTCCAGCTTTAAAGGCAGGACGGAGTCTAAGACAAAGGCCAGCAGAGAGAGAGAGAGAGAGAGAGAGAGAGAGAGAGAGAGAGAGAGAGAGAGAGAGAGAGAGAGAGAGAGAAAGAGATGAAAGAAGAGAGAGAGAGAGAGAGAGAGAGAGAGAGAGCGAGAGAGGGGTCCTCCTGTAGTCACACCTCATGAATATTTAACAGAACTTGTTGGAGTGAGGAGAGAAGATAGAGGCTGTCTGTATGTGTGTGTGTGTGTGTGTTGGTATCATCGAGGGACAGCCATTCCCATGGCAACAGTGCATCAGGTAGGCAGGCGACATGGGTTCAGAGCTGCCCTCTTTGGTCCCTGGAGGGGTAGAGGGGGGAGAGGGGGAGGGGGGAAGCATTTTGTCGAGGCACACTTGACAAAACAAAGACAACTCACTTCTCTGGTCTCGTGCCACATTTCTTATTCATAAACAAGCGGGGCTGGCTGTACGGACACGATAAAGCGTAGTGCGCGGGGCCCTCTGCCGAGACGGACACCGATTTGAATGCAAAGCTTCAGCTGCACCAAATCCCTCCCCCCTGTCCCCACCCCCCACCTCCCCTCTCTGCATTTTTCCGTCGGATTTCACCGCTATTTTTGGACGGGGCGTTAAGCCGTCCAAAGGATCTCTAATGGAGATATGTCATCAAAAAAAACTTTCTCTCTCATTCCTGGCCGTCATTAACATAAAAATATAAGAATTATATGCAAAAGAATGAGCGAATTAATGAATAAAATTATGACAAAATATCCACAGACACACAAATGTCCATATCTCCGACGATGTTCGACGCTCATCCCTGTCCATTCTCTCCACACATAACAGTGGAGAATTGGGTGATTCTTCTTCTCATTGGATGATTTGTTTTGATTTGGGCCTATACATATGTTGACTGCTGACTTAAGGGAGCCAGGGGATGCATGGTGAGTGCTCTCTCCACTTGAGCTGTGCATGTTTAGCGGTGTAAACAGATTCCAAGATGGGTGGAGAGGGATGAACGTGATGCTTTACTGGGGATCTGACTGAAAGGGGAGGGGGAGTAATGGTGCCGTAGTCAGGGTTAGAGGGGTAAGACCAGCTATGTTAACCAGTTTAGCAGGGCTTTGGGAACAATTGCGTACATTCAGAGATGCATACAAAATATACCAACAAACACCAATGCGTAAAGAAAAACACATACACACTCACGACCACAGTGTGTACAGAGTACTGAGACATAATACAAATACACTGAGGATATTGCTCAAAAAAACGCATAATGAGCACATGCACACATGCACACTCACAAACACCTGCACAACGACAATGAAGGTAAACATGCTCATACATATTAACACACACGTACACACAAACACTGTCAACAAAGACAATCCCAAGCCCACATACCACCCCCCACAGATTTACACCCATACACCCCCATAAACACACACCCATACACAGACACCCATCTAAAACAATCAGAAGATTAACATACATTCTCATTCATCTAGCTACACTCTTAGAAAAAGGGTTCCAAAAGGGATCTACAGCGGTCCCCATGGGAGAACCATCTGTGTAAAGGGTTCTACGTGGAACTCAAAATGTTTTTTACCTGGAAACAAAAGGTTTCTACTTGGAACCAAAAAGGGTTCTTCAAAGGGTTCTTCTATGGGGACAGCCTAAAAACCATTTGAAGTTCTAGATGGCACCTTTTTTCTAAGAGTGTATGAGGTCACCCTCAGAGTCTACAGAGGCCTAGCAACAGGAAACAATACTCTGTAGTAAACCCATATCAGTTAAATAAAAGACCTATACAACAGGAAACAATAATCTGTAGTAAACCCATATCAGGTAAATAAAAGACCTATACAACAGGAAACAATACTCTGTAGTAAACCCATATCAGTTAAATAAAAGACCTATACAACAGGAAACAATAATCTGTAGTAAACCCATATCAGGTAAATAAAAGACCTATACAACAGGAAACAATACTCTGTAGTAAACCCATATTGGGTAAATAAAAGACCTATACAAAGCTATGGAAAAGGCCAGATAGAATGGATAGACTTCAGACTAGTTGTTAAGGTGATGCTCCTTCATCCATCACCATCTGCAAGCAGACAAAATCTTGCTGATGTTTTTCTCTGTTGCTCTGCTTCCCTACTTGGAGCTGCCTGGGTGTCATCTCTGCCTCTATTTGCAAGGTGTTTATTCTGTCAACGACTTGAGTGTTTGCCCAGCTGGCACCAAACCCAAGCCCATGGCAGTGCCAGCGCCACGCCCGATGGGAGAGGGATCGAGGGCTTGGGTGGAGGAGAAGAGGGGGGATAGAAGGAGGGAGGGTTGGAGGGGTAGACATGGCAAGACGCCCAGCCTCCTTCTGCTTCCCCCTCCTTATCCTCCCCCACCCCCCATGCCAACGCCCGCCCGCCAACCCTCCTCCAACCCAATGTCTCCCCCCTGCCTGGTAACACCGAGTGGGGGTGGGCTGGGGGTGCTGGCAGACCTGCGAGAGCCTATCAATGCCAGTCCAAAGAGCCTCGCCAAAGTGGGGCGGCTTAGCCATAATCCGTATTGACTGCTTCTTGCTTTGTCTGCCAATTCCGAGCATGGATTTGTCTCACTCAATGATGTGCCTCCGTCAACTTCTCCCACGTTAATCCATAGCATTATTACTTTTCAATACCACGCTAATTATTCCCCTGTTCGGACCGCGACGACGAGTAAGGGAGGGAGGAGTGGAGCAAATTAAAACAAACAAATAAACAAAAAGGCGTTTAAAAGCCTCGATCGGCGACAATGGGGTTAATTCAATCTCTGGCTCGGCTGTCAAATCAACTGGTTTGTCTGCGCAAAGCGAGTGTGAAATGAAACATTGCGTGCGGCGCTCGCTCCACGACATGCAGAGAGAGGTGGTCCTGTTCGCTAAGCTTGAATCAGAGCCACGCCAGCACCAGGGACAGTGAGAGAGCATTGTGTGTGTGTGCTAGCTTATGAATGCTTTTTTTTGTGTATGTGTATGTGTATGAGTGTGTTTGTTTGTGTGTTTGTGTGTGTGTGTGTGGGAGGAAGTGTGTGTACACCCCCACTGCTAAATCTGAAGATTACAGACAGGATCCCGTGGCCTGACAATAGGGCTCTAACCTGGGCTACCTGTTTTCTTTAGGCTCCGGCCGAGCCTGGGCCTCCAGGAGGACAGGACAGGGGCTCTGGCTGTCCGTGAGCTGAGATGAGCTCTGTAAGCAGCTCTTTATCAGTCCAGAGAGTCACAGCCAGAGCCAAGCCTGACACACTGCAGCTGCTGCTGATGCTGCTCACTCTCTCTGGTGCCACTAGTCATGTCTGGTTAAAGCCCACCTCAGTCTGTCCAACTTGAACTGAGACACAGGCCTGATAGGGAGCGTGAGGTACAACTTAAACTAAAACCTGCTACATAAACATAGACTAGCTCGCCTCTGGTTTCTGGTTTGTGTGTGTTTCAGCAACTGTTTTGCCTGCGTGAGACGTTTGAGGCCAGACTTCAAATTTGTCGACTGCTGTCCACCAAGGCATCAACATGCACACTGACATGACGCTGGTGCACATATACACCAGAAATAAACCACACGCCGGCTGTGTTGTTGTTCCTCTCCCCTTGCCAGAGCCCTCTCTCCTGGGCCAGCGCTCACATCAACTGTGAGTTGATAACACCACTGGCAGAGGGAGGTAGGCCCCGTTCCCAATGTTGATTAATGTGTGACTAGCAGCCAGATGGAACAATAAAAATAAAGGGAAATAAGCCTGGGAAGAGCACTCGATCGGGACCCAAACAAAACAGGCAGCGCAGCGCGAGGCACAAAACAATCCAACAGGGGGTTAGCTGCCTCTACACTCCAATGCGTCCAGACACACACACGCACGCACACACACATACACACACACACACACACACACACGCACGCACGCACGCACACATGCACGCACGCACGCACGCGCACAAGCGCACACACGCACACACGCGCACACGTGCACACGCGCGCACGCGCGCACACACGCACACACGTACACACGTACACACACATACACACACACACACACACACACACACACACACACACACACACACACACACACACACACACACACACACACACACACACACACACACACACACACAAAGGAACTCCATCTTTCTCTTTCACACAAGGCTAGCTAGCTAGCTTGGGGTCTAGTGGTGTGAATGAGATCGTCAGAAAGCGATGTAAAGCAGTGTTGGTGGAGGTGTTCTGTCTGAGGCCAGGTCACCCCACATCTGTACACATACACACACACACACACACACACACACACACACACACACACACACACACACACACACACACACACACACACACACACACACACACACACACACACACACACACACACACACACACACACACACACACCATAGCCTGCCCCTCACCGTTCCGTTCATCAGATCATACTTCACCTTTATTAATGGCTCTTTATGCAGAGAGGAACTGTAAACAACTCGCTTTGTCTTATCTCTCATGGTTAGCAGGGGAGGCTTACAAACATGCCCACCGTCACCATCTCTCTCTTTCCTCTCCTCCCCGCTCCATCTCTTCACTCCTCTCCGTCCTTCAAGCCCCCCAATCCTGCCCAGTCTAAAATCCTGGGCTTCCCTGATCTCTAATAACCACTTGCATCCACCCAGTTCACACACACAGACACACACACACAATCCCATTTGAGCGGCATGGCCGATAGATAGCAGCCTTCGGCTCTCCCAGCTCCATTATCACTGTGCGGCACGCCTCTGGGGTCGGAGACAGAGTGGAGAGGGGGAGAAAGAGAGAGAGAGAGAGTCAGAGAGATGAGAGAAGGAAAGGGGAGAGGATTGAGAGAGAGGGGAGCCAGCTGAAACAGTGAGTGGGAGGAAAACAGTACTTATTTTGTAATTTTCTCTCCCCCAATGGCTCAACTATGCTCAGGGGATAAGGGACAAGGTATAGGGGTGCTGGGTG